>NW_027397065.1:57566760-57769101 GCF_003265705.2 Callorhinus ursinus
TGTTCCATTTCTTTGAAAAAAGTGGATGGTATTTTGATGGGGATTGCATTGGATGTGTAGATTGCTCTAGGTAGCATTGACATCCTCACAATATCTGTTCTTCCAATCCATGAGCATGGAACGTTTTTCCATTTCTTTGTGTCTTCTTCAGTTTCCTTCATGAGTATTTTATAGTTTTCTGAGTACAGGTCCTTTGCCTCTTTGGTTAAATTTATTCCTAGGTATCTTATGATTTTGGGTGCAATTGTAAATGGGATCGACTCCTTGATTTGTCCCTCTTCTGTCTTGTTGTTGGTGTATAGGAATGCCACTGATTTCTGTGCATTGATTTTATATCCTGCCACTTTACTGAATTCCTGTATGAGTTCTAGCAGTTTTGGGGTGGAGTCTTTTGGGTTTTCCACATACAGTATCATATCATATGCAAGGGGTGAGAGTTTGACTTCTTCTTTGCCGATTTGGAAGCCTTTGATTTCTCTTTGTTGTCTGATTGCTGTGGCTAGGACTTCAAATACTACGTTGAATAGCAGTGGTGATAGTGGACATCCCTGCCGCGTTCCTGACCTTAGGGGAAAAGCTCTCAGCTTTTCCCCCATTGAGAATGATATTCGCTCTGGGTTTTTCATAGATGGCTTTTATGATATTGAGGTATGTACCCTCTATCCCTATACTCTGAAGAGTTTTGATCAAGAAAGGATGCTGTACTTTGTTAAATGCTTTTTCTGCATCTATTGAGAGGATCATATGATTCTTGTTCTTTCTTTTGTTAATGTATTGTATCACGTTGATTGATTTGCGGATGTTGAACCAGACTTGCAGCCCAGGGATAAATCCCACTTGGTCATGGTGAATAATCCTTTTAATGTACTGTTGGATCCTATTGGCTAGTATTTTGGTGAGAATTTTTGCATCCATGTTCATCAAGGATATTGGTCTGTAATTCTCCTTTTTGATGGGGTCTTTGTCTGGTTTTGGGATCAAGGTAATGGTGGCCTCATAAAATGAATTTGGAAGTTTTCCTTCCATTTCTATTTTTTGGAACAGTTTCAGAGAATAGGTATTAATTCTTCTTTAAATGTCTGATAGAATTCCCCTGGGAAGCCATCTGGCCCTGGGCTTTTGTTTGTTGGGAGATTTTTGATGACTGCTTCAATTTCCTTAGTGGTTATCGGTCTGTTCAGGTTTTCTATTTCTTCTTGGTTCAATTTTGGTAGTTGATACATCTCTAAGAATGCACCCATTTCTTCCAGGTTATCTAATTTGCTGGCATAGAGTTGCTCATAATATGTTCTTATAATTGTTTGTATTTCTTTGGTGTTGGTTGTGATCTCTCCTCTTTCATTCGTGATTTTGTTGATTTGAGTCATTTCTCTTTTCTTTTTGATAAGTCTGGCCAGGAGTTTATCAATCTTGTTAATTCTTTCAAAGAACCAGCTCCTAGTTTCGTTGATCTGTTCTACTGTTCTTTTGGTTTCTATGTCATTGATTTCTGCTCTAATCTTTATTATTTCTCTTCTCCTGCTGGGTTTAGGCTTTATTTGCTGTTCTTTCTCCAGCACCTTTAGGTGTAGGGTTAGGTTGTGTATTTGAGACCTTTCTTGTTTCTTGAGAAAGGCTTGTATTGCTATATACTTTCCTCTCAGGACTGCCTTTATCCTGTATCCCAAAGATTTTGAACAGTTGTGTTTTCATTTTCATTGGTTTCCATGAATTTTTTTAATTCTTCTTTAATTTCCTGGTTGACCCATTCATTTTTTAGTGGGCTGCTCTTTAGCCTCCATGTATTTGAGTTCTTTCCGACTTTTCTCTTGTGATTGAGTGCCAGTTTCAAAGCATTGTGGTCTGAAAATATGCAGGGAATGATCCCAGTCTTTTGGTACCGGTTGAGACCTAGGATGTGATCAATTCTGGAGAATGTTCCATGGGCACTAGAGAAGAATGTGTATTCCGTTGCTTTGGTATGGAATGTTCTGAATATGTCTGTGAAGTCCATTTGGTCCAATGTGTCATTTAAAGTCTTTATTTCCTTGTTGATCTTTTGCTTAGATGATCTGTACATTGCAGTGGGGGGGGGGTTTAAAGTCCCCCACTGTTATTGTATTGTTGTCAATGTGTTTCTTTGCTTTTGTTATTAATTGGCTTATATATTTGGCTGCTCCCATGTTAGGGGCATAGATATTTACAATTTTTAGATCTTCTTGTTGGATAGACCCTTTAAGTAGGATATAGTGTCCTTCTTCATCTCTTATTACAGTCTTTGTTTTAAAATCTAATTTGTCTGATATAAGGATTGCCACCCCAGCTTCTTTTGGTGTCCATTAGCATGGTAAATGGTTTTCCACCCCCTCACTTTCAATCTGGGGGTGTCTTTGGGTCTAAAATGAGTCTCTTGCAGACAGCATATCGATGGGTCTTGTTCTTTAATCCAATCTGATAGCCTGTGTCTTTTGATTGGGGCTTAAGCCCATTTACATTCAGGGTAACTATTGAAAGGTATGAATTTAGTGCCATTGTATTGCCTGTAAGTGACTGTTACTGTATATTGTCTGTGTTCCTTTCTGATCTATGCTGCTTTTAGGCTCTCTCTTTTCTTAGAGGACCCCTTTCAATATTTCTTGTAGGGCTGGTTTCGTGTTTGCAAATTCCTTTAGTTTTTGTTTGTCCTGGAAGCTTTTTATCTCTCCTTCTATTTTCAATGACAGCCTAGCTGGATATAGTATTCTTGGCTGCATATTTTTCTCATTTAGTGCTCTGAAGAAATCATGCCAGTCCTTTCTGGCCTTCCAGGTCTCTATGGATAGGTCTCTTGCCAATATAATGTTTCTACCATTGTAGGGTACATATCTCTTCTCCCAAGCTGCTTTCAGGATTTTCTCTTTGTCTCTGAGACTCGGAAGTTTTACTATTAGACATCGGGGTGTTGACCTATTATTATTGATTTTGAGAGGTGTTCTCTGTGCCTCCTGGATTTTGATGCCTGTTTCCTTCCTCACATTAGGGAAGTTCTCTGCTCTTATTTGCTCCAATATACCTTCTGCCCCTCTCTCTCTTTCTTCTTCTTCTGGTATCCGAATTATTCTAATGTTGTTTTGTCTTACCATATCGCTTATCTCTCAAATTCTGCCCTTGTGATCCTATAGTTGTTTTCCTCTCTTTTTCTCAGCCTCTTTATTTTCCATCATTTGGTCTTCTATATCACTGATTCTCTCTTCTGCCTCATTTATCCTATCAGTTAGTGCCCCCATTTTTGATTGCACCTCATCAATAGCCTTTTTGATTTCGACTTGGTTAGATTTTAGTTCTTTTATTTCTCCAGAAAGGGTTTCTCCAGAAAGGGTTTCTTTAATAACTTCCATGCTTTTTTCAATCCCAGCTAATATCTTTAAAGTCATGATTCTGAACTCTAGGTCTGACATTGTACTAATGTCCGTATTGAGTAGGTCCCTGGCAGATGGTACTACCTCTTGTTCTTTTTGCTGAGGTGATTTTTTTCATCTTGTCATTTTGTCCAGAGGAGAATAGATGAGTGAGAGCACAAAATGCTAACAGGTTAACAACGTCCCCAGCAAATATCCTCTATACAAATCAGAAAAGACCTGAAACCAGGGGAAAAGAAAGGGAAAGAAAGAAAAAAGAAGGAGAAAAAAGAAAAAAAACAAAAAGATAAAAACAAAAACAGAACAATACAAAAAAAAAAAACCCGAATATGATCAAATATGATCAGGCTAGTGCATAGATCAGTGCCACACACTAGATTTTGGGTGTATTTTGGTCTCTTAGAAAAAAGTGCCTCCTAAAATTTTAAAGGAAGAAAGACTTATATATGTACAAAATAAGGGTTGATACAATGAAGGGATGGAAGATGACTGTAAAGATGAAAAGTATAAAAGATTTTATAAAAGGAATTGATAAGATGAGAAGTTGTTTGAAAAAAGAAAGAAGAAAATTAAAAAGAAAAGAAAAAAAAAGGGAGAGAATGTGATCAGGCAGGAGACTAGAACAAAGCCATACACTAGTGATTTAGAGTATATTTTGATCTGTTAGAAGAAACTGTATCTCAAAATTTTAAAGAGAGAAGAACTTATATATATATGCCAAAAATAAGGGTAACTACTATGAAGGGATAAAATATGACTCTAAAAATGAAAAATAAAAAATGGTTTTTTTTAAAAAAGGAATTGATAAGATGTTGGTTGAAAAAGGGAAAAAGAAAAATTAAAAAAAAAAAAACAGTTAAAAAAATTAACTTTGAAAAACTAATGAATCATGGTAAAAAAGCCATGAATTCTATGTGCAGTATTCCCCTAGTGCTGGAGTTCTCTCCTTCTCCTTGATCAGTAAACTTGGTCTTGGCTTGCTGGCTGTTTGTGCTGATATTCTGGGGGCGGGGCCTGTTGCCGTGGTTCCCAAATGTCTTTGTGGGAGGTGGAATTGCCCCGCCCTTGTCATTCCGGGCTAAGCAAGGTGCTTGGGTTTGCTCTCAGGAGCTTTTGTTCCCTGCAAGCTCTCGGTACAGCTTTGGAGGACCAGGGTGAAAATGGTGGCCTCCCAATCTCCACCCAGAGGAGCTGAGAACTCGGGGCCCTGCTCCTCAGTGCGCCCCCAGAGAAAAGCAGTCACTCCTGTCTCCCTGGTCTCCGACCGCACTCCGTGCTCACCCGGCCTGTGACCGAGTGTTTCTATCTCTGGCACCCGACCCGGTGTGGAGTCTCCAAACCCAGCAGATCCCTGCGGTGCGCTCCTGCGCCACTCCTGGGGGGGGGAAGGGAGACTCCCCAGCTCTGCCGCTTGTTGGGTCCCTGCTGGAGGAGCAGTGGCCCAACTGGGCCGCCGATCACAGTTTATGGCAACCCGGAGCTGAGAGCCCGCGCCTCGGCTCCATCTCAGCATCGGCTTCCCTGCTCTAATACCTGAGAGCTCTGCTGCACTCAGGCACCCCTGGGTTTTCTGTGACCCCAAGGGTCCTGAGACCACACTGTCCTGCGAGGGTTCCACCCCCCGCTTAGCCACTGGAGCGACGTCCCTCAGCGGAGCCGGCTTCTAAGAGTTCCGATTTTGTGCTCCGCGGCTCTATCACTTGCCAGAAGCGGCTGACGGAGGCCCCCTCCCCAGCCGTCTATCCTCCCGAATATCGCCTCGGATTCACTTCTCCACATGTCCTACCTTCCAGCAAGTGGTCGCTTCTCTGTTCAGAGAGTTGTTGCTACTCTCTTCTTCGATCTCCTGTTGAGTTCGTAGGTGTTCAGAATGGTTTGATCCCTAGTCAGCTGAATTCCTGAGACCATACAAAATCCAGGTCTCCTACTCCTCCGGCATCTTGCTCCGCCCCCTGACAATAAATTTTTCTTTACAGGTGATGTTAGCAAAAGCTACAACTTGGTCAAATCTAATAAAGCACTTGGATGTTGCAAACTAATTTGCCAGAGAAACTAGGGTTATGTAAAAGAAAAGGCTTAATGGATTTTGACAAACACAGAAATATTCAGATATTTTAGAAAAAAGCAAAAGGATTTTTTCTCAGCAGAGCAGCTATGAGGCTTAAACATTAACCCTAAACACAGAAAATTGTGGAATTTTAAAAATGTTTTTAATAAGCCAAAACCTGGGTTTTAGACCACTGGTCACAAAAAAATAAAAAACAAAAATAAATTAAAGATAAGCCAGTGAAGTACATTCTGAAGGCAGCAGCCACTGTGTGTTTTTGTTTGTATTGTTTTGACATTTAAGGGTAGAAAATTGCAATATATTCAGCTCTTGGTATCTTAGAAACCGGCAGCAGGAAAACCACCTTAGGAAGAAAACATCTGAAGAAATACAGGGCTGACCAGTGCCAGCTGGCTGTGTAGGAGTCAACTCACGGCAAGTGTTGGTATGCCAGAGCTATTTAGCCAGCAGGACGCTGTGAATATGCCTTCCATAGTATAGGCATATACACCACTAAGGTTTTTTGTTGTTGTTTCGTGAATTTCAGATTACACTTCCCTTTTCTCTGCACTGAAGTTTAATATTTTCCTTTTCCTTTAGTTTACCAGGTGATTGGAGAAGAATTGTGTTTTTCCCCCTATAGTTAAACACATATCGAAACTTGCTCAGAGTTCATATGGGGAGCAGATATTAAGCACTTCTGAACTGTCCTCAGGGACAGATCCTGTTAAAAATTTTTGCTTCTCCATGAAGAGAACTGGGAGCTTTCTTTGAGTGACCACCAGACTTCATCTAAACAAGTTTGCTTATTCAAACAGTTAAACAGAATTAACTGCAGGGAGAGATGAAGCCCTTCTTCAGGTTAGAAGGAATGAGAGAATCTTGCTTGTCTAGCCTCAGGAAAGTAAACACCTGGTATCTACTTTCTCATTCCCACAGAATTGCAATACTATTCACTCATTTTTGTTTCCACACCATCAAGTTCTAAATCTTGGCTTGTCATATGCTTTGTGTGTGTTCCTTCTTCTGCCATTTCCAAACATCTGTCTGCTTCAGGTCATCATTTCATATTTAAATTATAGATAAAGCCTCCTACCTAATCAACTAGCCTCCTTTCTCACTTGACATGATTCCATGTCATACCTTCCTGTCATTAGAATTTCTTAGTCGATCCATTGATCAAACAATAAAAATCAATCCATTTACTTCTCTAGTCCAGAATTACAGTAATTGTTATTCACTTTATAATTTTTGTAATTCATTTTAATCTGTACAACATGACTCAAACATGTCACATCTCTCCCTGCTCCATTACTTCGCCTTTTGCATGGTTAGTTGTTTATTTTCTCTCACTTACACGGGGTTAGATTATTCTCTCCTCTGACTCTTCCTTCTCCTCATTCTTTCTTTCCATCACTACCATCTTCATATGAAATATCTTCTATCTTCTCAGGTTTAACATTACTAAATTGCTCTGTAATACTTGAAAGGATTATTTGACATCTTGATATGATTACTAATATGTTGCCAGAAATTAACCTATAGTTATTTCATGCACTCATGCCATTTATCTCCAGGGATTTAATGCATGATTTTTTTTTAATTTATCAAATGATCCCATAATTGGATTTCTTAGTATTAAATAAAATGTCACACAGTTGGAGCTAATTAGTATTATGTGAATATAAATTATGTAAGTAAGCACTTTATTGTCTAAGAATAATGTAAGACGATACAAGCTGCTAATTCTGAACATACACCACTGCATTTGAATTTATGATAATGACTTCATACTATTCCCTACAACAAGGGACACATTTAAAGGTTTGGCAAGAAAATCACAAACCACCACTCATGTGTTCTTAATTATTCATTGTGTGATAGGCATTATATGCTAGGTAATTGTAACAAAACATCAATACCGTCTTCCCTGATTTCATTATGTTCACATGCTAAACACCCAGACTACGTACTGTTAATGAAAATAATAAGAAATGATTCTTTGGGGCACCTGGGGGCCTCAGTCATTAAGCATCTGCCTTCGGCCCAGGTCATGATCCCAGGGTCTTGGGAGCGAGTCCCACGTTGGGCTCCCTGCTCAACGGGAAGCCTGCTTCTCCCTCTCCCCCCCCCCCCCCGCTTGTGTTACCTCTCTCGGTTTCTCTGTCAAATAAATAAATAAAATCTTTAAAAAAAAAAAGAAAGAAATGACTCCTTGATTTAAAACATATTTTCTCATTATTAATATTGCAGATAATTTCCTATGAGTAACACATAAGCAAGATATGTGTTTGTATCTGTAAGTGTATATCATATACGTATACATTTATATACATATATACATATATACATGCACACACACATATATGTACAGTATGAAAACAATGAAAATGTTTTTTAGGGTAGACAGTAGTAGTAGAAATTGTTCTTCTATTGAATTATTGGTTTACTCTAAATAAATGTGTCTATTAATGAAGACCTAAAATACTGAGAGGACATGTCTGTCTGTTTTTAGCATAAATTTGCAACATTGTCAGCAATAAAGAAAGTGAAAATATGTATACTAGAATACGTTAAGGTTTATTAAAGAAAACAAATCTTCAGATGCAGTTTGGGAAATAGTGTAATAGCATTATAAATTAATAGTAGCATTCCATGCCACCTGACTATGGAAGTAACATTTTTCTCAAAAACTTTGGAATATTTTGGTAAATTTGTTTATGAAGAGTGTTGTTTTTATTATTATTATTATGTTCAGTTAGCCAGCATATAGTAGTACATCATTTGTTTTTGATGTAGTGTTCAATGACTCTTTAGTTGCATATAACCCCCAGTGCTTATCACCACACGTGCCCTCCTTAATACCCATCACCCAGTTACCCCATCCCCCCCTTCTGTAACCCTCAGTTTGTTTCCCAGAGTGTTGAGTTTTTGTTGTTATTGTTTGTTTATTTTTCCCTCTAACTTTTGATTCTGAATCTTCTGTGACCTTACCTAGAAGATAAATGTCAACTTCCTAATTTCTATAGAAGGCGCTTGGTTTCTGTAGAAGGCACTTGGTTTCTTTGTGTATTTTTAAAAGCAAAGCAATTAATATATTGAGGTAATTCTTAATCACAAATTTAATGTTTTTATCCTTTTAAAGTAAATCAGTAGTTTTTATGGAGTACTTTTTACGAGCAATGAACTTGGCAAGGTCAGAGAAGTAAGTATGTGATAGACATAGCTCTTTCTGTCAAAGAAGTTTACTTGGGAAGATGAGAGAAAAATAAAATTATACACTTTAAAGAAAATCCCAACACTGTAGTTGAAGAGAGTAGTTGAAGATATTTTGGAATCCACTGAGCCTCTCTCACCCTGGGGTAAGTCCTGGCAGATAATGGTGAGCTAGTGAGATGGGAGGTACAAATGTGTTACCAAGTGATTTTACTAATGAAAATTGTTACAGCAGTTCTAAGGAAATATCAGCAAGGAAGTGATAAAAATTGAACTGAATTTTGAAGAATGGATAGAATTTAAATCTGTAGAAAGGAGAAGAGCCTCCCATGCATGTAGAATATAGTGAACAAAAATACTCCTTGGGAGGAACTCTGATACAGGAAAGTCCATGGATTGTTTGGGGAGAAGCAGGAGTTTGGCTGTGGTGGAGTTTCTGGAGAAGGACTGAGAGAAAGTTAAAAAGTTAGAAAAGTTGACTGAGATCTGATTGTGAGGAACTTTGAATGCTGGGCTGAGAGAAGCTGAATTTAGGAGATTGTCACTGAAGGGTTTTTGTGTCTCTTACTATTCAACCATATGCAATAATCAGTGCCTAGTCCCTTCTGTGAGCTTGATGTTTCTCCCATTAATATCCCAGCAACGCAAAAGAGGCTAGAAGGTAACTGAAGGAGTTTGAATGGCAGAGTTGTAAAAGGGGTGGCATATTTGATTGATACATATTTTTCTAAGCTGATAAATTATGGGGAATGAAAGGAAAATCTGCTGAATTTGGAAGGTTTTCTGGAGAGGTTTGATTGCTTTTAAAAAAGTGAGCCAGAAAATATTTATGAGCTAAACATTGGACTTTTAGCAAGTTTAACTTGGGCTGTGTACATCGGTATTTCCAACTGAAAATGGAATGTCAACTTCCTAATTTCTATAGAAGGCACTTGGTCTGTCTACACTTACACATATGTGGGTATATTTACTTAATAACTGTAAATTAGAAAATTGACACTCAACATTGAAATCTGTATTTTTCAGTTCTTTGCCTTTAAATAACAGTTGTAAAAACAAATGTATCTCAACAGTGCATTTTTCAAAACATACTGTTCGGTTTTCATTTTTTTAACTTGATGAAAAGGTTAATAAGCTGGGTGTTGTTTTATAGGATATGCTTCCTTCACTCACTATTTTGCTGACATATTCATCCATGTTATTGCATGTTGCTGCAAAGCACTCATTTTCAATGCAGTATAATATTCCATAGTGTATGTATACACTTGCCAGGTTTTTTTGCTGTTAAAAGCCATGCTGCTGTGAACATTTTTCTTTACATACATACCTGTGCAAGAGTTTCTCTTGGGTATTTAACTGTAAATGGACAAATTGTAGATTAAGCAAATCTCATGAATTAAAACAAGTTACCTATGACTTTCAGAATTAGAAATTAAAACCCTGTGTGCTTTTAGCACAGTCCTGGTAAATTTTGAGGAGTGGGTTAAATACAAGATAAGGAAGGGGAAGGAGGGCTTATTGGGACATCGGAGTAGAGTTCTGACCTTAGTGTTATAAGGAGCGCAGAGTGTGTGTGTGTGTGTGTGTGTTTGTGTGTGTGTGTGTGTGTGTGTGTAACTTAATGCTAATGTTTTGCTATGAGTTAAAGAGACACACAACTTTATGTTATAGAAAGTCAAAAGAGTGCATTAAATAAGGTCTACCAGGTGATAAATTGAAAGATAGGCCATCCAACTCTGGGGTGCCACTTCCATGATGTTATCAGTGCCCTCCTCCATTTGCCATAGGATGCAACTGCTGCTGTCACTGTCAGGAACGCTTCCCAACCCCAGCCATCAAGTCCACATTTCAGGTGAGAAGAGAAAAGCCAAATGGCAGAAAGGGCAACCCCAATTGGGACATCCCTTATGTTTCCAGATACCCCACCCAGTAACTTTGACTTTTACCTCATTGAGTGATGAATCACTTGGCTGCCCCATTCTTCTAAAAAGTATAAATAACCTATCTTATTATGCTGACCATACTGCCACCCCAAATCTTTGGGGATTCTGTAAGGAAAAGGGGATGGATATTGATAAAGCAGCATGCCCCAGGATACAAGGGTGTGATATAAAAGACATCAATTTTCTTATAATCAGATTACTTCTGTGTCTAGAACGATAGAAAGATTAATTTTAGATGCAAAAATAAACCTTAGTTCCAGAAGTTCAAATTTTCTTTTTATTAAAATGAAAAGATACCTAGAGAAGGTAAATGACTTTCTTAGGTTCATAAAGTTATTAGTGACTGCTCTCTTGAGCTGACATATTCTTGACTCTCAGGAAAGTTTATTTCTGTATCTCCATGTGTTTCTTCTCTATCTAAAGCACTATACAGGTAGGGTTGCCACAGGAAACGGATGGCTTTCTGAAGTTACAAAGTAGGGGAAGGTTTTAAAAGGGGGATGATTTCTAGTTCTGTGGAAACTGCTGCTGCTATTTTGATCGGGATTATATTAAATCTGAAGATTGCTTTGAGTAGTATGGAAATTTTAACAATATTGGTTCTCCCAATCCATGAGCATGGAATATCTTTCTATTTGTTTGTATCATCTTCAGTTTCTTTCATAAATGTTTTATACTTTTCAGAGTACAGATCTTTTACCTCTTTGGTTAAGTTTATTCCTACATCTTTTATCCTTCTTGGTACAATTGTAAATGGGACTGTTTTCTTAATATCTCTTTCTGTTACTTCACTATTAGTGTATAGAAAAGCAACAGATTTCTGTATACTAATTTTGTATTCTGTGACTTTACTGAATTCATTTATCAGGTCTAGTAGTTTTTTGGGGAGTCTTTAAGGTTTTCTATACATAGTATCATGTCATCTGCAAACAGTGAAAATATTACTTCTTCCTTACCAATGGATGCCTTTTAATTTCTCTTTCTTGTCTAATTGCTGTGGCTAGGACTTCCAGTACTATTTTGGAAGGCAGCTATGCTCACCACTATACCACCAACGCTCCAGTACTATTTTGATTAACAGTGGTGAGAGTGGACATTCTTGTCTTGTTCCAGATCTTAGAGGGAAAGCCCTCAGTTTTTCACCATTAAGTATGTTCACTGTAAGTGTTTCATATATGGCCTTTATTATCTTGAGATATGTTCCCGCTAAACCTACTTGGTTGAGAGTTTTTATCATGAATGGATGTGGTATTTTGTCAGATGCTTTTTCTACATCTACATCTTTTTCTTCATCTATTAAAATGAACATATGGTTTTTATCCTTTCTCTTGTTAATGTGATATATCACATCAATTGATCTGTGAATGTCGAATAACCTTTGTATCCCTGGAATGAGTCCCACTTGATCATGGTGAATGATTTTTTTAATGTATTGTTGGATTCAGTTTGCTGATACTTTGTTGAGGATTTTTGCATCAACTTTCATCAGAGATATTGGCCTATAGTTCTCTTTATTTGTGGTGTCTTTATCTGGTTTTGCTATCGGGGTAATACTGACCTCCTATCTATCCTTCCTCTTCTATTTTTTGGAATAGTTTGAGAAGAATAGGTATTTACTCTTCTTCAAGTGTTTGGTAGAATCCAAGCTGATAAAGCCACTGTGGAAAATAGTATGAAGTTTCCTCAAAAAGTTAAAAATAAAATTACCATTTGATCCAATAATTCCACTACATTTTCCCAAAGAAAATGAAAACCCTACTTCAAAAAGATATGTGCATCCCTATGTTTATTGCAGCATTATTTACAATAGCAAATATATGGAAGCAACCCAAATGTTCATCCTTAGATAAATGGATAAAAAAGATATATAATAGAATATTACCCAGTTACAAAAAAAGGATGAAATTTTGCCATTTGCAACAACATGGATGGATCTAGAGGATATAATGCTAAGTGAAATAAGTCAGTTAGAGAAAGACAAATGATTTCACTCATATGCAGAATTTAAGAAACAAAACAAACAAAGGAAAAAGGCAAAAAAAATAGACTCTTAAATATAGAGAACAAACTGATAGTTGCATGAGGGGAAGTGAATGGGGGGATGGATGAAGTAGGTGAAGGAGATAAAGAGTACACTTATCATGATGAGCACTGAATAATGTACAGAGTTGTGGAATCATTATATTGTATGCCTGAAACTAACATAATACTGTATATTATACTTGAACAAAATTTTTTAGTAATTTAATTATTAATTAATTTAATAATTAAAAAAATAAAAAAAGGATTATTTACCAGGTTGTGAGTGAGATATTCGTGACCACAGGGGATAGCAGGGTGCCCAGGGATAGTTATCACAGAACTGTTACCAACACCGAAAGTCAGAAAAGGGGGTCTCTGAAAGATGGGGCTGCATTGATAGGAGTAGTTCCCTTTAACAGAAAACATAGCCAACTCACTCTCTTCAAAGGGGAAGCTCAAAATACTGACTACATTCTCCTTCTTCCCTTGTATCTATGTCAGATGACTGAATCCAGCTGGAAGTCAGAGGCACGGGATCCTGCCAACTATAATCTACAGGGGTTAGTTTCCTGGGTAAAGAGCAGGGTAGAGAGGGGTGAAGGACAGACATGGAGGGAAAGAGTTCTAGTATGATAGCTTAGTCTGAGGCCTCCAATAGAAACACTTGCTCACTTACTCAAATATCTTAGGGGACTTCTGGTACTTTATTGCTCCAACACCGTAGTTCCTGGCACTCCTTTGGGCTCCTGATTAACACTCTGATGTTCACTTCTTCCTCTCTCATTCCCCATGGTTTGAATGTATTAGCCTCTCTCATAAGATACTGATTCCCTGCATCCAAAGTACCTCTCATTAACTACTTGCAAGTGGTGGATAAACAACATCCCCTTGGCAAACTGTTCCAGTGTTTGCATGAAACTCTCCCATCCTAGTACCTATGCCTTGGTTCTTTCAGGGTATGAAATAATAGCTTATAGTCCTTTAAGTTTGTTCAACAAAGGAAGCTTGTATAGTGTCACAGTGTGCCCCACTATCAGCTCCCCGAAACAAGGCACATAATATTTGGTACTTTTAAGGAAGCCCAGTCTGACACAATATGATATTCATCCTAAATTCCTTTAAGTGTCGGAGAGGATACCTGTCAAAAACATAAATTCTTCATCATTAATGTTTCTCGATACAAAAGGATATATATGCAAAAGGAGAACATGCACTATTCATTTCCTAATACTCTGTGGTGAAGATAAGTCACCCCAATGTAAATGTGCAGTTTGTGCTTTGGTAATACTCCTGGGTTGGATTATGTCAGTGGCATAGAGAATTAGGTATAAATCTCCAAATTATAATAAAGTACTTGTACAGAAAGGTATTAGAACTTTCTACAGGCAAACTGCCTCTATTTATAACTCCTGCTCAAAGAAGCAATTCCCAGATGGCTTTTGTCCATAAGCATAGTATTTGCTTCCATTTCCACAATTGTGTTTGCTTTCTGTTCCCACATCTGTGTTAATCTCAGGATCCAGCTGTTGACAGTTATATTAATTTAATCAGCATCAGAGTCTAACTGGAAACTTACTATTATTTTCCTCATGGGCTTGCCGGCCTAAACATATGACCTTTTTCCTACTATAATGCCATTTAGAAAAGATCAGATTGCTTGGTTTTGAAAGCTGTTTGCAAAACAATATTAAATAGATTAGAAGTCCATTAATGCTATCAGCATTATTTTTTAGCTCAAACTCTGTGATAAGTGATTGCCCTCATTTTATATATGCATAAATATTATATAATATAAATTTAATGATATATTAAAAAAGTAGAAACACGTATTGTTTAATCTTTATGTTTACATATATTGTTGAATAAATATCATTTGATGAATATGTTTTCCCACCTTATATTGCTTGTATTTTAGCAGAGTATATTATAGTCACTTTTTCCTTGATCATTCTAAATATAGCAAGACAGGATTAAAAGATAAATGAAAAATGTGATTTTATTTATTCATAAAATCAATTCTCAGACCCTTTTTTTTCCCTAAGATGTAATTCCTAAAAAATTCTTCAGAATTTTGGGGTCCCCACTTTCCCATATGTAAACTCGTGTGGTGATAATTCTATATGCCACTCTAATAAGAGACATTCCATGCCTGTCTTCAGCCTTGTCAACCTTACTTTGTAAAAATATATACCTCAGTATATTTAGAACTTCTACTTTTTTCCTTAGTCCAGGGGTCTAAATGAGATTTTGAAATCTGCCTGAGAGATTTGTTGTTGTTCTTCTTGCTTTTGGTTTCTTTTCTGGGAGGTGTTTGGAGGATTGAAATTTTCCACCATGAAGGTATACACCTTAGCATGACTTTGATTTTTTTTTTTTTTTTTTTTTCTCTGCACTAATGAGACCCTGGGTAGCTCTTATTTAAGGAAACTGCTTTTGTCTGCTTGGCCATATTAAATTGATCCTAGCTGACTATGGGTAACCTATTGTTTCATTTATTTACATTTTGAGTACATTCAAAAGGACTTGAGAAAAATGCTTAGTTTTATTTTGGGTGTCACGATTAAGAAGATTACACTGTATTTTTTCCAGTCACCTGCTGGAGGCAATGACCTTGTATATATTTTAGCAACGAAATTGGATATAACATGATCACTTTCTCTGCAATAGCTATGGCATGACGAAACAGCAGTTTAAAGGTCAAATACTACAGGACCTAGTAAACACAAACTATAGATTCTGTCCTTAACTCTGACCTTGACCTAACTTAGTACCAAACACTGATTTAAAAAATGGCTCCTCTGATAATTGCTGTGTGATTTTTCCAGATCATAAGATATTGCAGAAACGTTTACATTGAGATAGTCGGAAAAGTTAATTATTAGTGGCAATTTGTTTAATACTAAATTATGAGTAGCCACTTAATACCTCGGGCCATCCATCAGAAATAGTCAATTCAGTAATATTTAATGCCTGACACTGCACTAAGAGAAAACCACATTTGGATGTTCTCATTACCTACTGAGTTTTGAGTCCTACACAGTGTTGACTAGTTCAAGGTTGTTGGCAAACTTTATTATATTTAAATGTGTTCTCTCTTATTTGGTCCCTACCTGGGGAAAGATTCTGGGAAGCCCAGGAAATTCTAAAATTTGGCAACACAGGGTTTTGCATTGCCATTACCCTTTTTAATGAGTTGGGGGTGGTGAGGAATAGTAAGAAAAAGGATGACTCAGTGTCCCCTACTTACCAAGGATTCATGACATATTCTAATATGGAGAAACTTCCACCACTTTTATTCTCTATCCTAAAGAGAACATTGGAATATATTGAGAATAATCATATTTGATTGATTATATTTCAGAAAGCAAAAATCGTGTTTTTCGTTGTTTTGTTTTCATATACACAAGAATGATGGGAAGCTAAATAAGAACACCATATAAATACTACTGCACATTTATATACGGGCCATGCAGGCTCGCCTCATAAGACCTCTAAGAACTATTTTCACTAGGCTGGTCACATTTCCACATGTGATCACGGACCACATTTGTTACCTCCAATGTCAATGTTAGATTTGTCATCCTCATCTAAGGCAACCAACGCAACTTCTGTTAGGTTGTTGTCAGTTGATGTATATTGGGTATGTGTTCCATCTTTGGTTCCTGACGAAAATATGTAAATGATGATATTTGCGCTATTAGAGTGGTGTTTCAAATTTAACTCTCAGCACTTTGAGTCCAGAAAAGCAGAAGTATATCGTTGTGAAAGGACATTTGCCTTCCTCCCAGGAGAAAACAAGGGAGGAGAAAACTATATGAAAGCATGTCTGAAAATTAGCAGGGATGCTAATCCCCTGATAAGGCACTCATGAAGGAAAGCATACCTAATAAACTTGAAATATTTTATATTATATCAGTTTTAAAATCAGCATTTAAATACATGATGAGTTATTTATGCCATCTGCTATACAGATATCAATGAGAGAATAGTTGCTTAAACTGCTAAGGACATCTGCTCCATTTTATTAAAATTAAAGTTCATATTTCACAGTGGAAATACCCTGAACCTTAATGAGAGATCCTGGTTTTCTTTGTAGTTCAAGGGAAGGTACTGCCTTTTCTACTTCCAACACAATTCAATGTAGCTATGGCAACATTATAGAACAAACTACTACTCGAATATTGTTATTCTCAGTTAAATGTTTTTCCTAGATTTCATTAGTATCAGTCACTACTGGATGTTTGTGATACAAAGATGGTTAGGATATGGTCCCCACTTTTAGGGAGCTTTGGTTATACTGCTGAAGGCAAACAAATAAGCAAATGGTACAATGCAATCACATGATAAATGGAAGCATAAGTCCTTGGGTTTCATAGATAAGAAGCTGGACCCAGCTGGGAGGGCTGACTTGGAGGGATGAAGGTGGATATTTGAGAATGTTACAAAGTGATTTGCATCTTGAAAGACTAGCTGAAATGGCCAGGCAGAGAGGAAGGAGGTCAGAATGCTTACTGAGTAAGAGAAAGCTATCTATGTAAAGGCATGGAGGAGAATGAATTGTCATATTTGGGGAACTGCAAGTAATTCCAGGGGTCAAGAGCAGTCTGTGATTTTGTATAGGAGTTAGGAGAGTTAAAGAGTGTTGCTGAAGAGCCAGGGAGTGGCTGCATGGTGACCAGCTTGTTGTGATTATCTTGGTAGGTTTGACTATGAGGAAACTAAGCATGGAGGTGGCTGGATTGGACTTGTTGCTGGCTGTTCCAAAGAACAGACTGGAAAGGAATTAAAGTAGATGAGGTAAATTGTAATTTGTGCTATAATTTGTAGTAATCCAGACAAGAAAAATGCCAGAAAGTTTAAATGTTTTTCATTGGGATAAAAAAAAAGGAGCTCTAGTGCTCACTTTGGGAGAAACACGTAGTAAAATTGGAACTATGCAGAGATTAGCATGGTCCCTGCACAAGGATGACATGCAAATGTGTGAAGTATTCCTTATATTTTTGTAACTATGTGGGCTGGTGGATGTTAACTATACTTTTTGTGGTGATCACTTTGCAACATATATATATACATATATATATATATATATTGCATTGCCTAGTATATAGGCATATGCACATATATATCAAATAATTATGTTTTACATCTTAAATTAATACATTATATGTCAATTATATCTCAATAAAACTGGCAGAAAAGGGAGCTCTATTTGTCTATTCAAAAGAGAAATAAACAATGAAAATAAACCCTATACAGCTTTAGAAATAAAAGAGCAGAATCAAAGTCCAGGGATGGTAAAAGAACAGAAGCGTCAGTTTAATATTAACCACTGCTTATAAGATGATAGGATCTTACAGTATGATATTATTGAGTTATAACATATTTTTGATCTCAGAAGTGTAAGTTAGTTTTAAAAAACCTTGGAAGGAAAACAACTGGCCTCAGAGTAATTAAGGGTTACAGTCAAGGAAGAAGTGCACTGAAGATAGGCATGGTTATTATGATGGCCAAGTCATTTTCATAGTATAAACCTGTGATAATAGAAATAACCAAAAGCAGGGCCTCAAGCCAAGTGACATGTGTTAAAAAACAAAATTCAAGTGAGTGAATTTGAAGATCAAATGGACTTTATTAAATGATTCACAAATCGGCAGCATCCCATCTTCAAGTAGAGGGGAACTCTAAGGAGTTGTACAGAATGGAAGATTTTTACTGGAAAGAGGGTGGGGCAAGAAAGTGATTAGCAAAAGAAAAGGATTGTTACAGACAAGGTTGCTCTCCCTGAGGTGAAGTGGAGGGGATCTTATCATGCAAATTACTTCCTCTACCTTTGGGGGCTGGAGAGAGCCGCTGCCGGACTTATTGGAGCCTATCAGAATATTCCTGACTGATTAAGACTACATTTCTGGGGGAGACTGAAACTGCAGTTAAACTAGGTATTGAGCCCAGATTTGAGAACTTGGGCTAAATGACACCATTTTGGGTCTGTGGTTTTCTTTTTAACACACTGTGAGATGTCCTGAGGGGAAATACTGGACAGGGAGCGGGAGACAATAGAAGGATTCTTTTCAATGTTTGTTCTTTGTGTGCATTTGTTGGTTGTTTTGTGATAAACAGGTACTTGCAAGACTGCTAACCTGAGAACTATTTGGGGGTAAAGTAGCAACAGATACTGCTTAGATGCTCTTCTGCCTGGATGCTTTGGGGTCGCACAGTGGAGGGAAGGGGAAGTATGGCATGGAATCAGTTAAGTGATACCAACTGAGATGGGGGCAGTTCAGGGACAATAGGGCTTATTGATGGTAAATTCTGGTTAGATGAATTTAGTTTGGACACAGAATTTGGCGCATCTGTTTAAAGCCGAGTAGGGGACGTCCTAGTAGACAGGATTAGAGGTCAGGAGAGTGGTCTGTTTTATTTTGATGAGTCATACTCAACTCTGTTCACCTAAATAATTGAAGGTAAACTAGATTTGTTTGGGGTTTGTTGCTTGTTTTATCTGAAGGAGCAGCATAGAAGAGGGAGACGAGATTAACAGATAACTAAATTCTTGATTGGAGTGAGACTGGCCACAGCTCACTCAATAGTAGGTAAGAATATATTAAAAAAAAAATACCTATCTCAGTCTAGTGAATGGCATCAGAACCCATGTGATGCTTTTAGATTTGTATTTTGATGGGATAACAATGGTCATTGGATTATGAAGGTTTGTTTTCTTGAACTTATTTACTTTTCAAATGGTCCATTTTATTAACATTCAGAGTATACTACAAAGCTCAGTTACTTCTCTTACATTTTGAAGACAATGTGTTGGGCTTTGAGATACTTTAATCCTTTTCGGTTTAGCTTTAATCCCTTGCATTCTATGTTCATAGGGATATTTTTGGTCATTTAGCTTACTGAAAGAGAACTTTCCATGAATCTATTTTATGAAGATTTATTCCAAAGGGTAGCTTATTGCCTTTGAAAATGCCTTAGTTCACTACTTAATTTGTCTTTTAAAATGTCTTAGTGTGTTGTAAAATAATGTTTTATTCCTATATAGGTAATGCCATCAAGATCACTACCTTAACCCAATTTTCCTGCCCCTTCTTACTCCTATGATTATATTACCATTCTAAATACTAAATAGTCTTCTCCTTTTTTTTCTACCTCTAATTTTCTCTACCTAAACTTTGTCGAAAACACCCACCCATTTTACTTACGAAATTTGCTCCTACATGGTGTAGCTTACAAATTTTGGAGAAAATATATAATAAGAATCAAATATGAATATCTTCAAATTGGCATGTATAATTAGGATTCTCAGACAACCATGCCATTATCATTGTGTAGCACTGACTAGTAATAATAACAGTAATACTGTCATTTATACTTTAATGGCACCTACTGGCTTACAAATAATGTAATATATTTTACCTTTTCTGGTAAAGCTACCCTATATTTCAAGAGTGTTGATGTCAAGTAAATTTATAGACATACCTAAAATTAAAAGATTTTATTTTTTTCTTCCTTCCTTGTTTTTTTCTTCCTGATTTATTTTATTTTATTTTATTTTTTCAGATTTTCTGAATTTATTTTATTGTCCAAAGTCATGGTTTATATAGTCTGATAAGAAATATACCTTAGGGTACTCCATAAAGTGAAAGGACAAGCAAAATTATTAGTCAAGGAAATATATAATGGTAATGACAATATTTTATTTCTTATCATATTAAAGTCTCTCTTTTTTAGCTGTTACACCAACATCCAACATCTTACACTGGCTATCTGGGTAAAGTAAATGGCATTATAAAATTTTTTATATAAACATATATAGGAACATTGCTATATATAGAACAAATACTTTCCTTAAAGAATATTTCACATTCTTTATACTATGCCATGTTTTTCATCTTGCTGATAATTACTGCATTAATGCAAAATAAAGTATGCTTACCTAAATTCTGTATCTTCTTTTGAATCATTATTTGAAAATACAGGCAAAATTAGAAAACCACACAAAAATTTCTGGAAAGCCAAAGACATTTTTCTACATGACACAGAATGTCTTAACTCTACTATTGTCTTTCAATACTCAGGCATTTTTTAAAAATTATTTATTTATTTGAGAGAGAAAGAGAAAGAATGGGAAGGTGCGGTAGTGGGTAAGGGAGAGAGAAACTAAGCCGACTCCTAGCTGAGCCTGGAGCCTGACATGCAGCTCGATTTCATGACCCTGAAATCATGATCTAAGCCAAAACCAAGAGTTGAGCACTTAATAGAATGTGCCACACAGGCTCCCCCCATGCCTTTTATAATAGAGAATTATTGAGAATTTAGCTATCTCACAGACACTTATTATTTATTTTATTTGGCAAGTATCTATATAGCATTTACTCTGTGCCAGTTGCTATTCTAAGTGTTTCTTAAGTATAAGGTTAATAGTTTTATTAGCATATCTATTCTATAGGTGAGGATACTAATGCATAGAGTTTAAGTCATTTGCCCAAGTGCCAAGAAAAGGCATAGTATTTATATAAATATATAAGATGCAAATTAAAGTATGCCTGAAAACTGGAAAAAGCTAAATGGAGTGAAGGTTAAACACTTTTGTTCTCTGCATTTATATTTATTCCTCTTTAGGCCAGTTACCTTATTAACTTACATAATATTTTTAGCATTATACTGAATTTTTTAAATTTTATTTTATGTTATGTTAGTTACCATACATTACATCATTAGTTTTTGATGTAGTGTTCCATGATTCATTGTTTGCGTTATAACACCCAGTGCTCCATGCAGTACGTGCCCTCCTTAATACCCATCACCAGGCTAACCCATCCCCCCACCCCTCTCCCCTCTAGAACCCTCAGTTTGTTTCTCAGAGTCCATAGTCTCTCATGATTCGTCTCCCTCTCTGATTCTCCCCCTTCATTTTTCCCTTCCTACTATCTTCTTTTTTTTTTTTTTTTTTTTTACCATATAATGTATTATTTGTTTCAGAGGTACAGGTCTGTGATTCATCAGTCTTACACAATTCACAGTGCTCACCATAGCACATACCCTCCCCAATGTCTACCACCCAGCCACCCCCCATCCCTCCCACCCCCCACCACTCCAGCCACCCTCACTTTGTTTCCTGAGATTAATAATTCCTCATATCAGTGAGATCATATGATACTTGTCTTTCTCTGATTGACTTATTTTGCTTAGCATAATACCCTCTAGTTCCAGCCACGTCATTGCAAATGGCAAGATTTCGTTTGTTTTTTTTTTTTTCTTGATGGCTGCATAATATTCCATTGTATGTATACACCACATCTTCTTTATCCATTCATCTGTTGATGGACATCTTGGCTCTTTCCATAGCTTGGCTATTGTGGACATTGCTGCTATAAACATTGGGGTGCACGTACCCCTTTGGATCGCTACATTTGTATCTTTGGGGTAAATACCCAGTAGTACAATTGCTGGGTCATAGGGTAGCTCTATTTTCAACTGTTTGAGGAACCTCCATACTGTTTTTCCAGAGTGGCTGCACCAGCTTGCATTCCCACCAACAGTGTAGGAGGGCTACCCTTTCTCTGCTTCCTCACCAACATCTGTCGTTTCCTGACTTGTTAATTTTAGCTAATCTGACTGGTGTGAGATGGTATCTCATTGAGGTTTTGATTTGGATTTCCCTGATGCCTAGTGATGTTGAGCACTTTTTCATGTGTCTGTTGGCCATTTGGATGTCTTCTTTGGAAAAATGTCTGTTCATGTCTTCTGCCCATTTCTTGATTGGATTATTTAGTCTTTGGATGTTGAGTTTGATAAGTTTTAATACACCCCCTATCCCCTTGCTTGGATTCTACCTTCATCATAAATGATAAATGCTCTAGGATCTAGTCTCCTGTGTGTTACTCATTTTCTATTTGAAGTTGCTGTAGCCCTCACTATACCTCATATGGAAATATATATATCTGATTTTTCAATTTTTGCCAGCCTTCTAGAGTGACTCCCCACTAACCAAGCATGCCACCTCACTATAACAGAATAGAGGATAAAAAGAACCTTTGAATGATTCCATTTTAACCACATAATATACTTCCAATGATAGCCAAAGCTAAGCCATGGACATATCAAAGCAACGGTAATCTGCCTATACCCCATCTTATGTATACGGGATACACATTTACTCCCGTCCTATCTTCTTTCATTTGAAAGATCTGATTCTCATAATTGCCTTTAATTTATGGCCTTCAAGCCTTATCCTTCCCTAAAGAATTTGTTTTGGGATGCTTTTCATGCTCTGTTCATGCTGTGTTAGTCTATGCTTATACAATTCTAGTGTCTTGGGAGTCAGTCCTGAAACCTTTGGGGCCAGCCAAGGAACCTGTAGATCATGGCAAGAGGATATTTGAATAATGACTTAGAAGTAATGTACAGGCATTTAAATCATAACCTTCCAGAAATTATGACATTGACTTCCTTACCTAAAACAGAAGGACTCAAGGTATTTCTAGCCTCTTAGAAAAAGATATGGGAGCAGTTTTTGAGTACGCCATTCTTTGTCTAGATTCTGATTGGAAAATTGGGTACTCTTTTCCCAAACCTCATCTACAGTGTGATCGAAGTTGTCTCACTGAGGTTTACTGCTGCTTCCCTCTCCATTGTCCAGAGAAGCTGGTATCACAATGCTACCAGGGACAGCACACAGATTGTACACGAGGGAGACTGCTATGCTACACCTTTTCCAGGCAAGCCTGGGGTAGAAATACACATATACCCACATGCGAATACAGTAGAAGATTTTGTTAACCTTTGTCACCAGTGCCCAAGGAAAATGAAGATGGAAGACTATTGACTCATTGGAGCAGATTAATCATTTTAGAACTAGCTGGGGAAAATCTGGCATGAGTCATGGAAGCGATGCGCAAAAGAAATTATTAAGCTTTGAATGTTTACTTCTTCTCTCTGAGCAATCCCTACTGACCAAGAAATGCATGCTGTTAATTGTTAAGACATTCTCTTGCTTTGCCAGTAAGCCATAGTTGTTTCCTTCCACATCAGAGGAAATTAAGGAAGACATCTCTCTGATGTGTCTGGAGATGTGCTTTATAGTCCATCAGTTTGTGGAAAATTTAGCATTTTGCCTGAGTAAGATATTATAGGTCAGTCTTCTACAGGAATTGTACTAAGCAGTGTGCTCTTCTCAGGAATTACTAATTATTATGCCTCACAACCAAAGTGGTCAGAACTGTATGAGGTGTTGGCATTAGGTAATATTATAACTGAAAATAAGAATTCTACCAGAGTATTCAGGGATACTCCAGTTTGGGTAGCTTTTTTATGCTCATATTTTTTTATCATGCATAAACAGACTAAAAATTGCTTTTCTAAAAGTAAACTATATTTCCTCTCGATGCCATAAGTAAATAGCTAGAATATGCTAATTAGCATGATTTCAAATGGAATCCACTAATGTTCAAAAGGAACCTGCTTCACATTAATATGTTCTTTGGATAGTAATATCATGGTTAAATATGGGACAATTGTCCATATATTTTTATTCTAACTTTAAAGAATTAAAATGAGCTCATCAGAAATGGGAATTATGTCTGAATCACCATTTTCCTAGCCTTCCTCTAAGCTGGTAGAATTAAAAGCTAGAAGAAGAGAAAAAAAGAAAAAATAAACAGATTGTTTCAATTTTTTTTCTTTCTGTTTTATAGTTTGTTTGCTTATAGATTTCCAAGTCAGTCTATATCTGAATTCAGAGATATGGCGGAAACAAGATAGTCTAAGCCTTGAAAATCAATCAATCAATTTCTGTTCTATCCTTCCCTCTCTCATTTCACACACACACACACACACACACACACACACACACACACACTCACACTCAAATGTAATGTGAATGGAGAATTGATTTATCAGAGACAACTGAGACTCCAGGAATTTAACCTTTCTAAATACTAGTAATAAGTGTATTTGGTTTGACTCTATTGATCAAGAAGTTGCTTTTTGCCTCTGTTAAGTACTATTTGGTATTTGAATTTTCTGTGAAGTTGTACATGAGGTCAGGGAGTCCACACCTTATAAAACCTACATTTGTATAAGGCTTATATGGACTTAGGGAGTCAAAGCAGAATATTCTCTCAGAGCAGTAACTGACACAGAAGCCTTACATACTAAGAATACACTGAGTACACATCATAGGATAAGAGCTTTAAGTTGGAGTTAGGCTTCTAAAAATAACTGTAAGTGCTCAATCTTTCTGCTTTTTACACAGTGGAGGATTTCCTAGGCTTATCCTGTTAGATTGCATAATCAATACACCAAGTTCTAGCATTACTTATAATTTAAGGCTTTATTTGTTCATCTGCAATTTAAGGTCATGCCTTTAGAATTAAATAACATGTGCTGTTGCTGACTTGTGTCATTGCTATTTTGCTGTAAATAAGAAGATGAATTTGGGGCACCTGTGTGGCTCAGTTGGTTAAGCATCTGCCTTCGGCTCCAGTTATGATCCTGGAGTCCTGGAATCGAGCCGCACACTGGGCTCCCTGCTGAGCAGGAAGTCTGCTTCTCCCTCTGCCCTTCACCCCACTCATGCTTTTGTTCTCTCTCAAATAAATAAATTAAAAAAAAAGATAAATTTAAAAGCATTTTTCTTCTTTCCTTTTCTTTTTTTTTTAAGATTTTTATTTATTTGACAGAGAGAAACACAGCGAGAGAGGGAACACAAGCAGAGAGAGTAAAAGAGGGAGAAGCAGGCTTCCCGCTGAGCAGGGAGCGATCCCAGGACCCTGGGATCATGACCTGAGCCAAAGGCAGACGCTTAACGACTGAGCCACCCAGCTGCCCCATCTTTTTCTTTTTTTTTAACTTGGGAAGTTCAAGCTGCACCTACTACAAACACACACAAATGGGACTATGGTTGAAGCTGCGGGTTCTATGTTCTGTGACTGCCACATAAACTTACGCTCCCCACACTTAGACTGACCTCTTCTGATTTGGAGCAAAGCTATTTTATTGGTTGAATTGTGCCCCCCAAAAAGATATGTTGAAGTTGTAACGCCTGAGCATCTGCCAATGTGACCTTATTTGTAAATAAGATCTTTGCAGATGTAATCAAGATGAGGTCATTAGAGGGGCCTTAATCCAGCATGACTTTTGTCCTTACAAGAGGAAAACATCGTGTGACAACAGAGGCAGAGATTGGAGTGATGTAGCCGTAAGCCCAGGAATGCCAATAATTACAGCCTCCACCAGAAGTTGGAAGAATCAAAGGAAGTCCGGCTGACTTTGATATCAAAGTTTTAGGCTACAAAACAATGAGAGAGTAAAGGTCTTTGGCTTAAAAAAAGAAAGTATCTCTCTAAAGTAACAGGATAACTTTAACCGGTATCATTTATCTTTTAAACTAGTGATTGAAATAACTTTAGCATAGGGAAATAGTTTTCTATACAGTTTAATTAGCCACTAACCTAATAAGCATGCATTTTTCTGAAATAGGTAACTCCATGGTAATGTTGGGTAATACAGATCATAGTGGATACCCTCATCATTTTACCCAGATAGAATGTAATAATAATTTGACTTGTAATATCACTTTCAAAATGGAGATGGTTTAACCCCAAGCCATGGTTGATTTTTTTTCCTCTTAAATACCCATATGTAAGCAGAGTACAGGATAGCAATTATTAAGCAATTACAGCTTAAATTACAGTTGTACTGTGTCTGTAGTTGGCAGGTCAGAGACCCAATGGGAAGATACTACTTCTTTTTTTTTTTTTAATTTTTTTATTGTTATGTTAATCACCATATATTACATCATTAGTTTTTGATGCAGGGAAGATACTACTTCTTATCATGAGGCCATAGGCAAGTTAATGAAACTGAATTTCATCCTCCTCAGTAAAATGAAGATAATAAAGGCTGTTCTAGCTACCATAAGGTTGCTGTGATATTCACTAGGTCAAATTAGATTCTTATTGTAAGAGATCTATATAAACCATACTCAATGTTTTTGTTGGTAGTGATATTTCGATTATTATAGTGACAATGCCAAGCTAATGGAAGCAATACTTGCAAGCATGTAAAGACATGAGGGCTTTTTTGTTTTTCAATCCTTAGGCAAACCAGATGAGACCATGGGCAAGTAACAATATTTTCTGACTTTGAAATGTATTGTTCCTTGCATATTAGATTAAAATAGAGTTGGATAGTCTGAATACACTTATTTGTGTGTGTTTTTAGTTAGTTGGTTATTTTAATCATAAAATTAGGGATATTCTTAAACTCCACTTGCCCATAAAAAAGATAGCCTAAAGTTTTGCCCAGATTTCATACAATTCCAACTTTTTATGAGTCTATGAATATAAGTCAGTCTACATTAGCAAAAAAAATTGTTTAATAGGCCCACTCTTTTATTTTATTTCACTATTCCTTCTTAACTCTGGTGACCAGCCCCATAGCAAATCAAGGTAGGAAAAGAAAAACAAACACAGAAATTTATCATACCATCATGCCACTACATGGATATGTTAAATGTTAAGGGCACATTCTACCATTACTAGGGTGGGATTTCAGAATCTGTTACAAGTGAGAGCTTCACTTTTGGAATAACACAAAAGCTAGTTTTAACCTCAACATCAATAACCAATTACTAAATAAGTTTCTTGTCAGCTTACACATTTCTTTTCTATATGGTTTAAAATTCTCTATAGTTTAGTTATGCTGATCTCTGGACATCAGATTTTAATAAAATTCTTCATGATATGTATGTTTGTAGAGAGATTAGAATTGTACCTGGCAGTAGAAAGTGCTATAAACAAGTTGTTAAATGAAAACACACACATGTACACACACTATTAATAAATTTAGACCCTCATGCAAAGAACTAAGCTAGATAGAAAACACCCAAACAACTGTATTATGTATCAGCCCTTTTATATACAGCCACTTTTTGTATCAGCCTTTTATATATAATGCCTTTCACTTAATCTTCATAAGAAGTACATATTCTTTATACATTACACCATCTGTCATACAACTGAAATATATGCAGATTATCTAGGACAAAAAATCTAATGCCATGTTTCATATGGTAACAAACATTTATATAAACCAAAAATTGCATCTGTAATAATTTATGTTCTAATTATTTTTTTAAAGATTTTATTTATTTATTTGAGAATGAGAGAGAGAGAGAATGAGAGGGGGGAGGGTCAGAGGGAGAAGCGGACTCCCTGCTGAGCAGGGAGCCCGATGCGGGACTCGATCCTGGGACTCCAGGATCATGACCTGAGCCAAAGGCAGTCGCTTAACCAACTGAGCCACCCAGGCGCCCTGTTCTAATTATTTTTTAAAAGATTTATTTATTTATTTATTTTAGAGAGAGTGAAAGAGAGTGTGTGGGGGGGGAGCCGCAGAGGGAAGAGGGAGAGAGAGTCTCGAGCCCGTCGCAGCACTCAGTCTCACCACCCGGAAATCAGGACCTGAGCCAAAACTGAGTTGGACACTTAATCAACCAGGCCATCCAGGTGCCCCTTATGTTCTAATTATTAACACCAACCACCCAAGGGCTCACTCAAGCTGAAAAACTTCTTAACTCCTGCTTCTTTTATGCCCCAGGCGGCTGCTTTCCTTATTAAGAGCAGAAGTTTGAGCCTAGCAAAAAAGGATTACAGTTCTTTGTTTTACTTCAATTTCGCTTTAATTTTAGCAGTTTTTAACACTACCAACATGCTAAAACCTCTAATTAGCAGAGTTAAACTACTTGAGAATGCCACCGAAAGAGATGATCTACTAATTTGAAAATCATCGGTGCAGAGTTGCTTTCTTAAAACCCATACAATGAATTTAAGTGCATATTAAATAATAGCACTGAGGAGAAATGACATCACTCCTTATGTTACTTTGGCCAGGTGTCCGTGAATAATGGTTCACATGGAACCTGCCTCTCTGCCTCACGTGCATCTTCCACATTCTGGAGGATTAAGCCTCAGGCAAGGACCTCCTTCCAGAAGACTTTTCCTATTTAGATACCAGGATAGTTTACTCCATCCCAGGCTTTGGGGATAGGAGGAAAGGAAGGGAACCCTTTGAGCATTCTTGGCCAATAGGAAATTATTAAAGTGAAGTATGACTATATGACCCAAACATCTTTACTGACCTCAAACTCTCGAGGGGATTTTCCCTCAGAGGTTTTCTCTGTTGAAAACCTGAGATAATTTTTCCTCTGAATTCCCTTAAGGTGTAGTAGAGGTTCCCTTTTGCTAGTTGAGATGAAAACATGTATTTTAGATAATTTCTGTGCTATGGTTATGTTCTTTAAATGCTTGAAAATTCTGCATTAGAATTATGAATTTTACTTATATAAATGGTTAGGAAAGATGTGGCTATGATCTTCAGAATGGAGACGGTTTATACTGTAGTTCAGACAGACCTATGATTGAATTTCAGCTTTGGCACTGACAAGTGTGTGACTTTGAGCAAGTTTCTTAATTTTTCTAAGCTTTGCATTCCTTACTGGTAAGAACAATATCAGATTTCAAGAATTTTATGAGGAACAATGAGTTGATATAATAGCACCTTGCAAGGAGTAAAGTACTCAGTGTATGCTAATCTCTTCCATTGTTCCTTTATATTTATGCATATATATAAAATACGTTTACTGATATTTATACGTGCAAAAATATGTAAGATATATTTGTTTATATTTACTTGTCCAAACAAGCAATAAAAATATTTTGATCAAAGCACTAATTATAGAAAAATCACACTTAAAATCTTAAAATATCTGATTTGGGGCCTTTCTATAAGAAGTATTAATGAACTCTTAGTCTAAAAAATTGGGCTAACAGACCCTCCACATTAAAAAATAACTTATTGATATGCTTAATTTTTATTTTATCTTATTTATTTATTACTTTTTTTTAGAGACAGAGTGCAAGTGGGGGAGGGGAAAACAGTGAGGGGAAGAAAGAAAATCTTAAGCAGCACAGAGCCCCATGTGGGGCTTGATCTCACAACCCTGAGATCATGACCCGAGCCAAAATCAAGAGTAGGATGCTTCACCGAGTGAGCCACTCAAGCACCCCATGTTTAATTTTTATTTTAAAATAATGCAACCAATGTTAAAAGAAATACGAGAAAAAATATTTGTGATCTCAAGCATCATTAAATTTTAATTTATAAATCTACTTAATGCTGATTTTGTATTTTATCATCATTATTGAAGCAGGAAAACATACACTTAGAATTTGAGGGATTAATTGACCAGGGAACAAGTCTAGAACTTAAAATGACCAAGCATCATTCTTTTTATGACAACAGTAATCTTCTTATGCAGTAATTCTATATTTAATTGCTGAAAACTATTTGAACTCTTCTATAAGGCAAAAGGATTGATGTCAGGGGTGCAAATGTTTGTAAGCAGATCAAAACTGTACAAATAAGAAAAATAAGTACATTTCTCCGACTGAAAAATATATGTAATTGTATATTTTTAAGTGTTATTTCTAGAAACCATGGCATTTAAATTTTTTGGAGATAATCCTATCAAGAATACAAATATGTATTTCAAGAATTCAAGAGCTTCTATCATGTGACTTGAAGGGAAATAATTCATTACTTACTAATACATTTAAAAATATAGCGCTAATGTTATAGAACAAGGCTGACAAGTTATGAAATCAAAGCACAGTGTTGGTAGGCTCTCTTTCTTCTTGCCTACTGTGGCCTTAATGTTTGCTTTCAAAGCATATCTATACTGGGGGGAAAGTCTACATCATATATTTTTTTAAGAAATATTCTTCCTTGCTATCTGCATTTTGACTTTACACACAACATAACTGTCGGTCCTTTCCCTGAGTCCCCTTAGGAATTGCATGCACTATGTTTCTACGGAGCAATTCAATTTAGGATGGCCTCATTGAGTTGATCTCCACTTGTCTTCCTACTGACATTATTATTTACTATGATCTGTAAAGTCACAAATAATGTTTAATTCGACTAAGATAAAGACCTCCTCAAAGATGTTTCTTAAATGTTTCTGTTTGTAATGAACAAATCCAATAATTCTAGGGGACATACTTCAAAGAACAGAAATGCTCAAACGAATACTTAAAAACAATTGTAATTTGGTTTCAATCACTAATCAGTAGAAAGCTTGCTCCTAATATCTATCCACTGTTACCATACTTAAGCCCCGTGAAATTGATGAAGAACGACAGTTTATTACCCTGACTCCATTCTCTTATATACAGATAAAATAAGACCATGGCATGTTCAAGTGAACTTACACTTTGGAATTGGTGACCAATTATGCTACACTTCTTGTGACTTCAGGAAGATTATGCTCAGCTATATTCCTTGTCTTGAGAACTTCTTAATGTATCTTTCTATCTGATTGGCATTGCTGTAACTGATGTAAGTGATAAGTTTATTTGGTAGTTGAAGAAGTAAATTGTAACTGGTCAAAATTTGATATTTTAGCTGTTGATGCATATATTTCTGAGTCAAGTTCTATATTTCCAATTTTGCTTAGATTTTGCCTACTTAACATATTCATACTTGCATTTGATTTCAAATGATAAAGAAGATTCATTCAGGTATTCAATAATGGAATAGTTTGGCCTTCTAAACTGACAAAATTTTAGTTCATGTGAAAGATGATGGACCAGAGAAACTTTTGTTTCTGTGGCAGAATATACTAAGTGGCTTAGTTTGAGTTTGAATGTCCTAAGTCAGGAGGTCTAGGATACTCTAGAATAAACATTTATTTTCTTTCTTTGCCATAGCCCTTCACCCTGATCCAAATTAAGTAACAACATAAACAGTGTGTCAAACAAATGCTTAGAAAATAAGTTAAACTTGGAATATAAACATAAATTTTTTTTTTCTGTATGAGTTCCCAGGTGGCATAATTAAATTTACTTATATATAAGTAAATATATGTTTTCCTCAAAAAATAATTAATTTCAGTGATGCCTTAGTGAAGTGATAAATTAAATGAGTGAACATTTTGAATAATAAAAAAAATAGTCAGGGACCCATGTGTGGCTCAGTCAGTTAAGTGTCTGCCTTCAGCTCGGGTCATAATCCCAGGGTCCTGGGATCGAGTTCCACATTGGGCTCCTTGCTCAGTGGGGAACCTGCTTCTCCCTCTGCCTGCCACTCCCCTGCTTGTGCTTTCTCTCTCTGTCAAATAAATAAATAAAATCTTTAAAGAATTAAAAAAAATAATCTATAAGGAACAATCTGTTGGTAAATCATTGCCTAAAATGAAAACAAGAGAAACCCAGATTAAATCAGAGTTAACAGGTAACTTATTTGTTTACTTTCAATAGTATTCAAGTTAAATGTAACTTGGTAATATTTGGATCATATGGTAAAGCACTGGGAGTATATAGTCTCCCATTCATGTTATTATTATTGACGTAGACTAAAAAAAATGAGTCATTTTTTTTTAAGATGAAAGGAGAACAGCCACATAATAATAAAAAAAATGATGTCCTGGGAATGAAAACATTCTCGGACCTTCACCAAACCCTCTCAGATCTAGTTTTTCCTTCTTTAAGTCTCTTCTTTGCCTGGTGTTACTTTGCTACATTAAATAAGGGTTGCATGTGAGAGATGAACTGATCAGTTAGTCTTTCAGCCTTAATATTTTGCCTGAAATTATAAATATAATAAGTTTATAAAATCAAGAATAGTGTCATGTAGTAGCTAATAGTATGGTCTCAAGAACCAGACTGGGTTCAAAACAATGAATTTTCCACTTACAAACTCGTAAACTCGGGCAAGTCACTATGTTCTCTGCCTCCATGTTATCATTTATCAAGTGGTGCAAAGAAAGATATGATGGTAAGATTGATAAACTGATAAATTTGTAAATAAATTGATAAATATCAATTGTAAATTATAAAAAATTATAAATAATTGATAAATTTGTAAATAAACATCAAAATAAAGATTGACAAATTTAATGTAATAATTGGTACTTTGGATAGTTTAGAACCATGCATGTTGTTACCATCATACTGTTTTTCAAGAGTAACCTTGAAAAATATTTTATATTTTATATTCCAAGTTTAACTTATCTTCTAAGCATTTGTTTGACACACTGTTTATGTTGTTACTTAACTTATGTGTGTATTTTATTGCCGCAGTCAATCTACCTTTCTGGCTTGAGCTGTTGTAGCTGGGGTTGTAATGGTGGGTGGGGCTGGTGGGGAGGGTTGGACGGAATAAGGAAGAGGGAGGTAATGGTATTAAGATACATTCCTCCACTTGGAATTCTCTCTGCAGCAGCCTCCGAATCACAGGACTGCTGCCTAAATACTGATATTCCACCAAGAGGGCTGGGTTGGCCCTCGTACACACAATGTGCATAGACAATTCAATGTCTAAAGAGGATGATTCTGGTCTTGTAGAATAACAGAAAAGATCCCTACACCTAATCAGTCTCCCCTGAAAAGAAAAGCCTAAATTGCATGAATCTTTATAAATTTTCCATAACCCCCTGAATTATTCTACCTTTGTTTTTCTTTTACCATTTCATAAAAATCTAATATGCTACATTCTATAGACCTTCTCTTCTCAAAATTATTTATTGTTGTTCTTGTTTTATACTTTATGCTATTTCAGTTTTCATTTCACCGCCCTTAAACTTATAATAGCTTTTAAACTGACTTCTTTATCTAGTCATTGTTCAATCCATTCTCCACACCAGGATTTCTCAACCTCACCAAGGCTGGCAGTTTGGGCCAGATAATTCTTTGCTGTGGAGGAGCTTCTCTGTGAATTGGAGGTCATTTAGCAGCTTCACTAGCCTCTACCCATTAGATATTAATAGTATTTCCTCCAGGGGCACCTGGAGGCTCAGTCAGTTAAGTGTTGGACTCTTGGTTTCAGCTCAGGTCATAATCTCAGGGTCTTGAAATGGAACCCCACATAAGGTTCCATGCTCAGCATGAGGTTTGCTGGGGATTCTCTCTCTTCCTCTCCTTCTGCGCCTCCCCCTGCTCACACATGCTTCACTCTCTCTCTCTCTCTCCCAAATAATAAATAAGTAAATCTTAAAAAATATAGCACTTCCTCCAGTTATAAAAACCAAAAATTTGACAATGTTCCCTGGGTGACAGAATCATCCTCAGTTGAGAACGACTACTCAACAATTCTCCCTGATCAATCTCCTTAAAGCACAGATCAGATTTTATCATTTCCTGCTGAAAAATTTTCCGAGGCTTCCCATACTATACTGAAAAATATTCTGATCCTTCCGGTGCTGGCCATCCCTGTGTTTCCTAGTGTATTCCTTATTATGTTTTGTATCTTCTCTATAATTTAGACTGGCTGATCTATGAGCCAGTCTATCTTCAGATAGATAGATAGGCAGGCAGACAGATAGGAATTTTCTGGATTTGGTGACTGTTCTCACCCATAGTTTCCCCCCAGATACCATGCCTGTCCCATATCCAGCATCATGTATCCACATTTTTACCTTAAAACGTGGTCCTGCCCAAACTTCTCCACATGGTAACTCAGAATCTCTGTTGGAATTGAGAAGGGTCTTTGCTTTACATGCATATTAAAATAGATTATAAAGTCACTGTAATTTGAGATGATACCAGCATAGAAATAGTCAAATAGATTTGTGGAACAAAATATTGAGCCCAGAAACAAACACCCCAATGTTAATGTAGAGACAATATATAACAAAGGAAGCATTTGTATGTCACTGGGGACCAGATAGTTCATTAAAGTTGTATGCAGGCTCAAGAAACAATTCTTTCAGAATGAATGAAAGTGTGAACTTTGTTCCACATACCAAAAAAAAAAAAAAAAAAACACAAAAAACACAAAAAACAAAAACAAATCTCTTAGGTAAAATAAGTAAATATAAAAATAACATAATCTCCAAAATACTTACATATGAATAATCTCAGATTTAGGGAGATCTTTTTAACTTTTACAGAAAATTCAGCAGCTCACAGGGACATTACAGATTTATTTTCCTACATAAAATAATCAAAATGTTGGGGCGCCTGGGTGGCTCAGTCGGTTGAGTGTCCAACTCTCGGTTCAGCTTGGGTCATTATCTCGGGGTCCTGGGATCACCCCATGGTGGGCTTCATGCTTGGCAGGGTGGTTTGCTTGAAGATTCTCTCTCTCCCTCTCCCCCTCCCCCGACTCACATACATTCTCTCTCTCTCTCTGTCTCTCTGTCTTTCTCTCTCTCTAAAATAAATAAACCTTTAAAAAATAATTAAAATATGTGGCAAATTATATCATTAAAAAATCAATAGGCAAAGAGTAAATTAGGAATAGATATTTAAAGCAAATAGTTAAAGAATTGATATCCAGTCTTCAGATATGTATTACAAATTGATAAGAAAAAATAAGAATTTCACCAGAAATGAGAAAGTCCAGTTGATTAATAAGTATATGAAAACTTTCTCAAATTCCCCAGTGAAATGTAAGTAAAAGTAACAGTGGGTTACTATTTCTCACTAGAATATGATGATGAAGTGTATTTTTACTTGGTTTTGGAGAAATTACAGCCTTTGAAACAGTCTGTCAACATATTTTTAAAATCAAATTGAAAACTTAATTCTTTGACCCAATAAACACACTTCTGAGAATATATTTGATAGAGATAAAGGTTATATGTACAAAATTGTTTATTACAGAATAGTCTGTAGTGGCAAACACTGAAAAATAATAGAAAAATGGGAAAATTAACTATGACATAATCAACAATGGGTTATTACATAGTTATATGAACACTAGATTATTTGGAGGAATTTTCCTGTGATAAAAACTATATGCAGAGAAGTATATATGAGATAATCCATTTTTGTAGAAAGAAAGGCCAAGGTGTGTGTGTGTGTGTGTGTGTGTGTGTGTTTTGTGTGTGCCTAAGGAGATAAAGGAAAATGAACATAAACACACATTTTTATACAAAATAGTTTGGCTGTTACATAACTGCGTTCCCTTGGGAAATTGAAACTTTCTTCTCCAGCTCCACATACTGCTTCCCCTCAAAAACAAAGGGATAAGCAACAGAAACAGAATTAAAGTGCAGCCTCCACTGGACACCCCATTGAACTTTTGAATTATTCCCATTATATCTAAGTCCATCAAGTTGCCTAAGCAACACGACTATGCCCCTGTATAAGGAAAGGAATCTTGCACTAGATTTAAGAGCACAGTCAAAATTTATTTATTCACCCTTTTTTTCAACAACAGTGTTTTCACCTAAAAATATTTAGTGTCACCACTGAATCATGCAGTTTAGAGTCTAACATGATCAATGAGACATGGCCCCAGCCCTAATCTATGAGTAGATGCCAGGCACATGAGAAGATTATCATGTACCGAACGGAAGTCACCATGACAGGGGAATTAGAGTCTGGAAGTCACCATGACAGGGGAATTAGAGTCCTGAGGGAGCCCGGAAGAGATTGAAAGCCAGTCAGAAACAAGCCAAGCTTATTTTCTTTCTATCCATTATCTGAATAGATCTTAGGAATTGAAGCCTTTGCTTATTTTGCAATGTGGTTTGCAGTGAATTCATCTTTAGTATATCAGTATATTACTGAGTTGAATTTCTGCAATGTTAATGTCATTTTAAATAACATGTACAGTCAAGATTTTTATAGAACACATTCCTTTGTTCATCAAATACTCCATTCCTTGTTCCTGGAACATCTAGAATTTGGGGAACTTTCGGTTTATTCATGAGAATAGTTATATATTTTTGTGTATGAAAAAAAGTATAAGGAATGAATTTTGTTTATTCATCAAAATGAAAACTTGTGCATGGGTTCATTATACTATCTGCATAGTATAATATAATATATGAGTAATTTTCTTTTCTTAAAACTGAATCTCCTTTTTACACGTGTGTGTGTGTATATATATACACATACATGCATGTATGGATGGATGGATGGATGGATGGATAGATAGGGCAACATGACCTCATTTTATACGTAACAGTGAATTTCAGTTTAAGAAAATGAACTCTTCCAACCAAAATGGGGCTGGTTATTTCTTGTTCACAGACACATGCAGTTCCAAAGCTTATGAGGTTGGGGCTTTTAAACTTTATCATGTCCTATTTTTAAATCCATAAATTTGATTTTGGAAAACCCCGTTAAAATATGAACAAAAAGATCTATGTATATTCAATATATTTTAAAATAACTTACAATTTCCTGGTAATTTCAGAGTTCATTTGACAAAGGCAGAAGTGGCTTCGTGGGTATGGGGAATGACCTTATAGTTGCAGAGGGACCCACTTCCAGGAGGACCCTGTGCTTGTTATAAAGCTCAGCTGCTGCTATTTTCACATTCCTAGTAATTTTATCCATGAAGTTATGTTTTGTAAGTGAAGTCCCCTGGGACAGTGGGGCATGAACATGAGCTGCCGCTCTGCACATACAGGTTCAGGCCTGTAGGCACAGGAGGCAACACAGAAGCCAAGGACTTGGCCTGACAGTGAGGGGTGGCGCATATGCATGCCTCAGCAGTCTGAAATGCTGTGTCCCCCACGTGGCTGAGCCAGAACTGGGCCAGAATGCCAGTGGCCACAGCAACCCCCAAAGCAACAGCAGTGACTGTGGGAGGCAGGAGTGACTCCCCCAGGCCAGCAGGGACGGGAATCTTGGTGAGAAATTAGCTGACTCTCAGTCCCAGGATCCCGTCCCTGCAGTATCTACACAGATATTGAATCTTCTGCCTCAATTCCAAGATAATACTTGGGGACCTCTGATGGTTAACTTTGTCAATAAATTATTACAAAACAGGGAGGACACATGGATATTGCGATAAAGCATATCAGGGCGTTATTAGAATTCTTCACAATTTATAATGTCCAGTTTTGAAAACTCCTGCAACATTGCAAAGCAAATATCCACCAGCCTAGAAATACGGATTAAATGTAAAGATCATCACATTTGATGAAAAAATAACACTATTTTCGTATGAAACTTTAAATGAGCCAATGATTAACAAAGAAGACAATTTTTAATTAAATTTTCCTTGTAATTGAAAATAAAGGAATAAAATACATAAATAGGCGTTTTGGATTATAGGCAAATCATGAAACTACTTTTGGTTTCTCGCACAACCTCAGTGAGTTACAGGAAATGTCAGAGGAAACATTAAAATGTCAATGCATACATTTACATTCAACATTAAATTCAATATACAGTATAAAGGATCTTTGTTGTGATGGAATTGTTCTGTATCTTCACTGTGGTGATGAATACACAAACTTATACATGTGATAAAATTGTTTAAAACTAACTACTCACACAAATGAGTACCAGTAAACTGGTGAAATATGAATGAGATCAGTGGATTGTACCCATGTCAATTTCCTGGTTGTAACATTGTACAACATTGTCAGGATGTTACCATTTGGGATAAAAGGTGCATGGGTTCTTTATTATTTCTTATAATTTGCATGTTAATCTACAGTTATCTTAAAAGAAAAAGTTTAATTAAAAAGTCACTTTCATGAAACTAATTTGTATGAACAGTGAAACCTTTATTGAAAAATTGTTCCATTAGAATCATCAGCTCCAAATGTACTAAAATTTGTATGTTAAATCACAAATTTATCTCAATGTTGTCACAATGTATAAAATACTCTTAATAGCCCTAGTAACAGTTGCATCAGCAGAAAGATCTTCCTTAAAATTTCTCAACAACTATCAGAAATTTATGATCTTGCATTAGCCAAAACAAATGATGTCACTTACAGTTTTATAATTGGAAAATAAAATTGCTAATTCTATCAATTTTGAAGACCTAAGGAATGAATTTGCAGAAAATTAAGCCAGAAAAATTATATATCAATCAATATAACACAATAATACAGTTTTTCTATTTATTGTATTATATATAATTGACACAAAAATGTTATTCTTTGAAATTTATAAATTTCTGTTGTTACTCATCTACCACTATTACTATTATAAGTAATAAAATATTTTTAAAGGGAAAAAATTATGTATTATTATCTTTAACAGCACTTTTTTGTCCCTACATTTTGAATGAAAGGGCCCCAAATTTTCATTTTGCACAGGGCCTTATAAATTATGAAAGTCTTGGGCCATGAGGTTTGATACAAATTGATCCTAAGAATCCTTTAAGTTTTATCAAAGGGTAGATATATTGCATAGCTTATTTTTGTAGAATTGAGCTTGGAATAAATTTTTGAAAAGACTCAAATTGCATGCAATAACTATTCTCAGAAGTCAGCTTCTTTTTGTCTAGAGGGTTTGCCAAGATATTATTTTGCTTATTTTATTTTATTATATTATTTTATAAAAAGCCAACAAGATTCATCCATCATCAGTCCTGGCATTTGAATTCTCACTTACATTACTCTGAGAGAAGGCTTCAAGGAAATCTTTCCATTTATCAGACCTGCGTTTCCAAAGTTTGTTTATTTTTCATTTAAGAAATATAGAATTAAGGACTATGCAAGTATTTTGATTTGGATTTTTTAAAATCTAAACATTGTAGTTTTGATAAAAATTCTTATACTTAGGCCCATCAGCTTCACATTTACCTGCAGTATTTCTCAGCTTGCAAATACATTGCTAGGAAATGACTAGATTGCCTAGAAAGTTTGGAATGAGCCCATCAGCATTCATTCTTGGCATTTTTATATGACAGTCACACCATTGTCCCAAAAGAAATTTCTGTTTTAAAAACAACAAACCTAAAACTGGTGTTTGGGATGCACACATATTAACAGTAGATTATTTCTGTTTCCTAGTGGTAGCAAGCTTTGAAAAACATCAAGTCATTTGAGTAGCGATGAAGAAGTATCTGTGTAAATGTTCCATTACAAGGATGTTTCTCCATACTCATTCTCTAATGTTTTTGTGTACAGGTCACATTCACTTTTATTCCACTATTGTGATGGTTCAGCCTGTTTTCTTTTTTCTCTTCGGTTCCAGAATGACTCGTGGGGAAAGCAGTATTCATATGCACTCTTCAAAGCTATGAGTCATATGCTGTGCATCGGGTATGGAGCCCAGGCCCCAGTCAGCATGTCGGACCTCTGGATTACCATGCTAAGCATGATCGTTGGGGCCACCTGCTACGCCATGTTTGTCGGCCATGCCACAGCTTTAATCCAGTCTTTGGATTCCTCCAGGCGGCAGTATCAAGAGAAGGTAATTTGTTTTATCGCTAATATCTTCAACCAGCTAGTTTGCAAATCTAACTAATAGTGTTCAAGGTAACTAAACTATCATTCTATCAAAAATATAAAGAAATAAAATGTATAAAACAGGAAAATACAGTCTTTGATATTTTGCGTTTCTTCAAGATGCTTGTCATAGCTGTCATTTGTTACTGATTTCTTTCCTGAATAGCCCTTTTTTTTTAAAAAATCTGAATTTACATTCACAGAAAAAAGTTACATGTTTGAGAATGCATGAAGCTGATTTAAAGTATTACCATCGATCATGTTCTATCATATTTCAACAGTTAAAATAATATGCAGCCCTCTCTAGTATATGTTAGGAAAATATGTTAGAGATTAAATGGAACTAGGCAGCCATTGCACATGTCCCTCTGTGTTTCTCTGCATTATAATCATAACTTATGTTAAAATCCATATGCTTCACTGAACATATGTTGCTCTTCTATCTAGATAAGTCACCACACCCTGCAGTCTTAAAAATGCATATTAACAGCTGCTATCATGCATTCTTATGCACGATGTGTTAATTAAAATGATTGCTGCTCTAAACTATTCTCAAAAGAGAGAGAAAAAGTAAATATATGCAATGATATATTCATTGGATTCTTTTTTCATATGCGGAATTATTTTGTCTGGGGCTAAACCTTTGGTAATCGGACAGCACATGTATATTTGACCAAACATCATTAACTTTCCAACAGATAAATAAGAATATTTCATAACTGAAGGAAGGATTTCTAAAGTAGAAGTTTAGCTGTACACCTTGCCAAAGAGGATGTCTGAAAGTAATGATTAAAAGAGTTCTAGAATACTTCTCCTAGTGAGTGATAACAGGCTAGACTCATAATTACCTACAAAATAGCCAAAGATTGTTTCAGTTGTTGCTTTATTTACAGAAGTTTTCAACACTATAATCACGTAATAGGAGAAAAGGAACCCAGATTCTTTATTTCCCTTGAATGTAATTACACTGCCACCAACTATTGCAATGAGCAAGTTGGTATTTTATTACTGAAGTAATGAAAGGATGAACCACCAAAATTGCTTCGAGGTACATTTTAAAATAAAGACTTCAATTAAGTTAGAAAGAACAAAGCACACAGTAAGAGAGAGAAGACTTTATACAATGTTGACTTTGACTGAAAATTATATACTCAAAGGAATTTGGGCTCACTTTATGGGGATTTAAGATAAGACTACAACAAGGCATATGTTTCCCTTATATACTGTTTTTTCTCTTCCAGTTGATATTGCCTTTTTTTTTTTAAATTTTTTAAAATTTTATTATGTTATGTTAATCACCATACATTACATCATTAGTTTTTGATGTAGTGTGCCATGATTCATTGTTTGTGTATAACACTCAGTGCTACATTCAGTATGTGCCCTCTTTAATACCCATCACCAGGCTAACCCATCCACCCACCCCGTCCCCTCTAGAACCCTCAGTTTGTTTCTCAAAGTCCATAGTCTCTCATGGTTTGTCTCCCCCTCCGATTCCCCCACTTCATTTTTCCCTTCCTACTATCTTCTTTTTTTTTTTTTACCATATAATGTATTATTTGTTTCAGAGGTACAGGTCTGTGATTCATCAGTCTTACACAATTCACAGCACTTATATAGCACATACCCTCCCCGATGTCTATCACCCAGCTGCCCCATCCCACCAACCCCCCACCATTCCAGCAACACTCAGTTTGTTTCCTGAGATTAATAATTCCTCATATCAGTGAGATCATATGATACATGTCTTTCTCTGGTTGACTTATTTCGCTCAGCATAATACTCTCTAGTTCCATCCACGTCGTTGCAAATGGCAAGATTTCATTCCTTTTGATGGCTGCCTAATATTCCATTGTATGTATATACCACATCTTCTTTATCCATTCATCTGTTGATGGACATCTTGACTCTTTCCATAGTTTGGCTATTGTAGACATTGCAGAGGCATGTACCCCTTCGGATCACATTTGTCTCTTTGGGGTAAATACCCAGTAGTACAATTGCTTGGGTTGTAGGTTAGCTCTATTTTCAACTTTTTGAGGAACCTCCATACTGTTTTCCAGAGTGGCTGCGTCAGCTTACATTCCCATCAATAGTGTGGGAGGGTTCCCCTTTCTCTGCCTCCCCGCCAACATCTGTCATTTCCTGACTGGTTAATTTTTGCCGTTCTGACTGGTGTGAGGTGATATCTCATAGAGGTTTTGATTTGGATTTCCCTGATGCCGAGCGATGTTGAGCACTTTTTCATGTGTCTGTTGGCCATTTGGATGTCTTCTTTGGAAAAATGTCTGTTCATGTCTTCTGCCCATTTCTTGATTGGATTATTTGTTCTTTAGGTGTTGAGTTTAAGAAGTTCTTTATAGATTTTGGATACTAGCCCTTTATCTGATATGTCATTTGCAAATATCTTCTCCCATTCTGTCGGTTGTCTTTTGGTTTTGTTGACTGTTTCTTTTGCTGTGCAAAAGCTTTTTATCTTGATGAAGTCCCAATAGTTCATTTTTGTCTTTGCTTCCCTTGCCTTTGGCAATGTTTCTAGGAGGAATTTTCTGCGGCTGAGGTTGAAGAGGTTGTTGCCTGTGTTCTCCTTTAGGATTTTGATGGACTCCTGTCTCACATTTAGGTCTTTCAACCATTTTGAGTCTGTTTTTGTGTGTGGTGTAAGGAAATGGTCCAGTTTCATTCTTCTGCATGTGGCTGTCCAATTTTCCCAACACCATTTGTTGAAGAGACTGTCTTTATTCCATTGGACATTCTTTCCTGCTTTGTCGAAGATTAGTTGATCATAGAGTTGAGGGTCTATTTCTGGGCTCTCTATTCTGTTCCATTGATCTGTCTGTTTTTGTACCAGTACCATACAGTCTTGATGATTACAGATTTGTAATAGAGCTTGAAGTCTGGAATTGTGATGCCGCCAGCTTTGCTTTTCTTTTTCAACATTCCTCTGGCTATTCGGGGTCTTTTCTGGGTACATACAAATTTTAGGATTATTTGTTCCATTTCTTTGAAAAAAGTGGATGGTATTTTGATGGGGATTGCATTGAATGTGTAGATTGTTCTAGGTAGCATTGACAGCTTCACAATATTTGTTCTTCCAATCCATGAGCATGGAACGTTTTTCCATTTCTTTGTGTCTTTCTCAATTTCTTTCATGAGTATTTTATAGTTTTCTGAGTACAGATTCTTTGACTCTTTGGTTAGATTTATTCCTAGGTATCTTATGGTTTGGGTGCAATTGTAAATAGGAATTTTATCCTTAGTTTTTCTTTCTTCTGTCTTGTTGTTGGTGTATAGGAATGTCACTGATTCCTGTGCATTGATTTTATATCCTGCCCCTTTACTGAATTCTTGTATGAGTTCTAGCAGTTTTGGGGTGGAGTCTTTTGGGTTTTCCACATAAAGTATCATATCATCTGCAAAGGGTGAGAGTTTGACTTCTTCTTTGCCGATTTGGATGCCTTTTATTTATTTTTGTTGTCTGATTGCTGTGGCTAGGACTTCTAGTACTATGTTGAATAGCAGTGGTGATAGAGGACATCCCTGCCGTGTTCCTGACCTTAGAGGAAAGCTCTCAGTTTTTCCCCACTGAGAATGACATTTGCTGTGGGTTTTTCATAGATGGCTTTTATGATATTGAGGTATGTACCCTCTATCCCTATACTCTGAAGAGTTTTGATCAAGAAAGGATGCTGAACTTTGTCAAATGCTTTTTCTGCCTCTCTTGAGAGGATCATATGGTTCTTGTTCTTTCTTTTATTAATGTATTGTATCACATTGATTGATTTGCAGATGTTGAACCAACCTTGCAGCCCAGGGTAAATCCCACTTGGTCGTGGTGAATAATCCTTTTAATGTACTGTTGGATCCTATTGGCTAGTATTTTGGTGAGAATTTTTGCATCCATGTTCATCAGGGATATTAGTCTATAATTCTCCTTTTTGATGGAGTCTCTGTGTGGTTTGGGGATCAAGGTAATGGTGGCCTCATAAAACAAGTTTGGAAGTTTTCCTTCTATTTCTATTTTTTGGAACAGTTTCAGAGAATAGGTATTAATTCTTCTTTAAATGTTTGGTAGAATTCCCCTGGGAAGCCATCTGGCCCTGGGCTTTTGTTTGTTGGGAGATTTTTGATGACTGCTTCAATTCCTTAGTGGTTATAGGTCTGTTCAGGTTTTCTATTTCTTCCTCATTCAGTTTTGGTAGTTGATACATCTCTAGGAATGCATCCATTTCTTCCAGATTATCTAATTTGCTGGCATAGAGTTGCTCATAATATGTTCTTATAGTTGTTTGTATTTCTTTGGTGTTGTGATCTCTCTTCTTTCATTCATGATTTTATTTATTTGGGTCATTTCTCTTTTCTTTTTGATAAGTCTGGCCAGGGTTTTATCAATCTTGTTAATTCTTTCAAAGAACCAGCTCCTAGTTTTGTTGATCTCTTCCACTGTTCTTTTGGTTTCTATTTCATTGATTTCTGCTCTGATCTTTATTATTTCCCTTCTCCTGCTGGGTTTAGGCTTTATTTGCTGTTCTTTCTCCAGCGCCTTTAGGTGTAGGGTTAGGTTGTGTATTTGAGACCTTTCTTGTTTCTTGAGAAAGGCTTGTATTGCTATATACTTTCCTCTCAGGACTGCCTTTGCTGTATCCCAAAGAGTTTGAACAGTTGTGTTTTCATTTTCATTGATTTCCATGAATTTTTTTAATTCTTCTTTAATTTCCTGGTTGACCCATTCATTCTTTAGTGGGCTGCTCTTTAGCCTCCATGTATTTGAGTTCTTTCCGACTTTTCTCTTGTGATTGAGTGCTAGTTTCAAAGCATTGTGGTCTGAAAATACGCAGGTAATGATCCCAATCTTTTGGTATTGGTTGAGACCTGATTTGTGACCTAGGATATGATCTATTCTGCAGAATGTTCCATGGGTACTAGAGAAGACTGTGTATTCTGTTGCTTTGGTATGGAATGTTCTGAATATGTCTGTGAAGTCCATTTGGTCCAGTGTGTCATTAAAAGTCTTTATTTCCTTGTTGATCTTTTGCTTAGATAATCTGTCCATTTCAGTGGGGGGGGGTTAAAGTCCTCCACTATTATTGTATTGTTGTCAATGTGTTTCTTTGCTTTTGTTATTAATTGGTTTATATAATTGGCTGCCCCCATGTTAGGGGCATAGATATTTACAATTGTTAGATCTTCTTGTTGGATAGACTCTTTAAGTAGGATAAAGTGTCCTTCCTCATCTCTTATTACAGTCTTTGGTTTAAAATCTAATTTGTCTGAAATAAGGATTGCCACCCCAGCTTTCTTTTGGTGTCCATTAGCATGGTAAATGGTTTTCCACCCCCTCACTTTCAATCTGGGGGTGTCTTTGGGTCTAAAATGAGTCTCTTGCAGACAGCATATCGATGGGTCTTGTTTTTTAATCCAATCTGATAGCCTGTGTCTTTTGATTGGGGCATTAAGCCCATTTACATTCAGGATAACTATGGAAAGATACGAATTTAGTGCCATTGTATTGCCTGTAAGGTGACTGTTACTGTATATTATCTGTGTTCCTTTCTGGTCTATGTTGCTTTTAGGCTCTCTCTTTTCTTAGAGGAACCCTTTCAGTATTTCTTGTAGGCTGGTTTCGTGTTTGCAAATTCCTTTAGTTTTTGTTTGTCCTGGAAGCTTTTTATCTCTCCTTCTATTTTCAATGACAACCTAGCTGGATATAGTATTCTTGGCTGCATATTTTTCTCATTTAGTGCTCTGAAGAAATCATGCCAGTCCTTTCTGGCCTGCCAGGTCTCTGTGGATAGGTCTGTTGCCAATCTAATGTTTCTACTATTGTAGGGTACATATCTCTTCTCCCAAGCTGCTTTCAGGATTTTCTCTTTGTCTCTGAGACTCATAACTTTTACTATTAGATGTTAGGGTGTTGACCTATTTTTATTGATTTTGAGAGGTGTTCTCTGTGCCTCCTGGATTTTGATGCCTGTTTCTTTCCCCAAAATTAGGGAAGTTCTCTGCTATAATTTGCTCCAATATACCTTCTGCCCCTCTCTCTCTTTCTTCTTTTTCTGGGATCCCAACTATTCTAATATTGTTTCGTCTTATTGTATCACTTATCTCTCGAATTCTGCCCTCATTATCCAGTAGTTGTTTATCTCTCTTTTTCTCAGCTTCTTTATTTTCCATCATTTGGTCTTCTATATCACTAATTCTCTTTTCTGCCTCATTTATCCTAGCAGTTAGAGCCTCCATTTTTTTATTGCACCTCATCAATAGCCTTTTTGATTTCGACTGGTTAGATTTTCGTTCTTTTGTTTCTCCAGAAAGGGTTTCTCTAATATCTTCCATGCTTTTTCAAGCCCAGCTAGTATCTTTAAAATCGTCGTTCTGAACTCTATTTCTGACATCTTACTAATTTCCATACTGATTAGGTTCCTGGCAGTCAGTACTGCCTCTTGTTCTTTTTGTTGAGGTGATTTTTTTCCCATCTTTTCATTTTGTCCAGAGGAGAACAGATGAATGAAAGCACAAAATGCTAACAGGGTAACAATGTCTCCAGAAAATATACACTAAACAAATCAGAAGAGACCTGTTACCAGGGGAAAAGAAAGGGAAAGAAAGATAGAAAAAAGAAAAAAAAAAGAAAAAGAAAAAGATAAAAACAAACCAACAAAAAAAACAGAATATGATCAAATATGATCTGGCTGGTGCATAGATCAGTGCCACACACTAGATTTTGGGTGTATTTTGTTCTGTTAGAAGAAACTGCCTCCTAAAATTTTAAGGAAAGAAAAGCTTATATATGTACAAAAATAAGGGTATATGATGAAGGGATGGAATATGACTGTAAAGATGAAAATTACAAAAGATTTTATAAAAAGAATTGATAAGATAAGAAGTTGGTTGAGAAAAGAAAGAAGAGAAATTTAAAAAAAAGGGAGAGAATGTGATCAGGCAGGAGACTAGAACAAAGCTATACACTAGAAATTTAGGGTATATTTCGGTCTGTTAGAAGAAACTGTATCCCTTAAGTTAAGAGAATAACTTAATGTATACCAAAAATAAGGTTAACTACTATGAAGGGATAGAATATGACTCTAAAAATGAAAAATAAAAAAGATTTTTTAAAAAAGGCATTGGTAAGATGGTTAAAAAGGGGAAAAAAGAAAAATTCAAAAAAAAAAGAAAATTAAAAAAATTAACTTTGGAAGACTAAAGAATCAGGGGGAAAAAAGCCATGAATTCTATGTGCTGTATTCCCCTAGCACTGGAGTTCTGCCATTCTCATTGATCAGTAAAATTGGACCCAGAATTCATACCTAGACATAACACTCTATTGTCTCGCCATCACTCGCCATACTGCTGGGCTCCAGTGAAAGTATTAATCTAATCTAGTCTACTGCACTTGTCTCCTGCAAGTCATCTGGCCCACTGTGTATGTCTGGAATCTGAGTCATTTAATTCTGCCTTCCTAGGGAACATCTGTTCATTTGGGGTCTCCCAACCTGAAGTTGTTCTATCATCCTAAGGAGTCACAGTCGGTCCTCTGATTATGAGATTCTTACCTACACAATTTACCAATGATAATAATCTGACAGGGCTAGAGTATTATCATCATCATCATAATCATCATCATCATCTTCTCTCTTAACAAAAAAATTGCAATGATCCAGTGTAGCATTGCAGATTAAACTCTGACTTGAATCACAATGTATGTTGCTGATTTCATGGGTCATCGTGTTTTGTGTTCTATGACATTTCAGACAGCAACATTTTGCCCTTCTGTCAGATATGGAAACTTTATAATGTGAGACAGGTGGCATTTAAAATGTGCCTCTCCTGATGCTCTGCTCTGAATTACTAGCAAGCTTCAAACTTTCTATAACTGGTAGACTGAGTAAGCTCAACTTCAGAAATAGCCAAAAGCAATAATATTTTTTGTTTTCAGTTGTCACTTTAAGTTTATTTAGAGAAGGTCATCCTTTCTGAACAAATAAAATCCCTCCCCCAGAACTTTTTGGGGCTAGAAGCCAGAAATGAAGAAAGTAGACATATTCCAGAGGCTCTCTTCTCTCTCCTGTCATAAGCTTACGAGGAGCTGCTGTTCGTTATCAGGGAGAAGACACAAGGAGGGAGGAAAAGGAAGGGAAGAGGAAGTTTTAATCTCCTGCTACAAGTGTCCTTTGGTGGGTATGGCAGATGATTAAGGCTGACACTTCCTTTATGAGATCCTTTGGGCTCTTCAGGTAACACCCATCGAGTCTCTCTCCTGCACTTCCCTAGATGAGGTCCTGTAAATTGAGTAGTTATCTCCAATCTCTTTCTGCTCTGGGCTTCTTGCTCAGCCAGGTGGTACTCTTGGACAGGACCCAAGATGTAATGCTGTCTCTGCTATATGGCTCAGATCTGGTCCACAGAAAGGCACCCCTGCATCCCTCTCTTAACCCATCCCTCAGTACTCAGCTGCCTCCACCACCAAAGCAATGAGGAGCCTGTGTCCAGCCTTCTCCAATTCCTTGGCAGGCATCAGACCCTGTCCACAAGTTATTTATGTGTTCTCATATGTGATTCAAACCCCAGATCCATGCCTCCCAACTATGTGACCTTAGTTCCGAGATCCCCAAGTGATTTTCTTGAAGCTGTACCCCCAGGTCAAGTGTTAGAAGATATAGGGGGCTGGGTAAGGGACTCATAGCAGAACAGTCACTCTCTCTGAAGAAATCTGCTCAGTAATCCCATCAGGAAAATTCTCACTCTACCCTCTCCACCTCTGTGGCGCTTTGATACCTCCAGGAGTCGTGATCCTTGGATTACCATTTACAATTGTAAACCAGTATACGAGAGACCACTTTATATAGGCTGTTAGTAGTTAAGTTCTAGCGGAGTCAGAGTTATATGCAGATTTTCGACTGTGCTATGGGGTCAGCACCCTTAACTCCCACTTTATTTCAAGGGCCAGTGGTATATATATTTGTTCCCTGGCCAAGTAAGTTTGGAAATGTTGATTGAAAAAATGTATCAAAGTGTGGTTTCTTTGGATAAGTGTGTGCACCCTGAACATTTAACTTATTGTGTTTGCCCTCCATGCCAAACCCCCATGTATTTTAATTGATTAGAGTGCACTTTGGAAAATATCTTTCTAGACAAACTCCCCAAAGTGAGTATTCCATTTTTTTAACTGACCTTGGGTGGTTCCTCTCTTTTCTAGATATGTCTGCAGTTTATCTCATCTTCAGGAAATGAAACTGTTTTTGATCATCCTATGTCTTTGTACTACTGCAACTTAGTTCTTATACTTGGGCAGCCCTGGGGAACCTACTACTATTTTTAGACTTGTCATTCTCTTTCCTGTCATATAATTATGGTAATAGCAGTTTTTAGGTGTGCAGTTTCCCTCTGTAATAAGCAAGAATTTTAACACAATTCTAAATTCATACTGAATTTAGAATAAGAAATTTCCCACTCACCTTGGTATACTTGATGTACATGAAAGGTTTTTTTTTTTAAAGACACATTTATTCAGTGAAGACTATTACATTTAGCGGCCAACAGCATGGGTGCAAAAAAGAAAAAAAAATCTGCATTAAAACCCTTTGTTGGGATGCTTTATACTTTCCATAGAACAGAAACTAAAATAAGCTGTTATACAATTAGTCACAAATACAGTCCTTGAGTTGTTTGCCCATACATATGAGTACTCGGGGCCCCACTCCTCAGTGAGCCCCCAGGAAAAGCAGTCAATCACTCCCATCTCCCCGGTCTCCGGCAGCACTCCGTGCTCACCCAGCCCATGACTGAGAGTTTCTATCTCTGACACATGACCCCGTATGGAGTCTCCAAACCCAGCAGATCCCTGCGGTGTGCTCCCATGCCACTCCTCCCGGGGGAGGAAGGGGAGTCTCCCTGGATCTGCTGCTTGTTGGGTCCCTGCTGGAGGGGCAGTGGCCCAACTGTGTCATGGATGATGGTTTATGGCAACCCCAGGCTGAGAGCCCACTCCTTGGCTCCATCTGAAACATGTCTTCTTTGTAGCAGCTAGGCCCTGCCACCACTGTGCTTGGCTGAGTTCACAAATCTGTTGTAACCTGTAGCTTCCTTGTCATTTCTCTGGCTCTCCTCTCTTGCTAAGCTTTGTTTCCTGGCAGTAATGAAAACCTTCTGCCACTGCTGTAGCTACTGCTGCTGCTGGAACCACTATAACCACCTTGGTTTCCTGGTTTGGCAAAGTATTGGCCTCCATCACCATGGGGGGCCAGAGCTTCTGCCTCCAAAAATTTCCTCCTTTCATGGCTCCAAAATTTGAAGATTGATTGTTGTAATTGCCAAAATCATCATAGCTTCTGCCACCTCCAGAGGTGCTCCAGAGCTGCTTCTATCATTACCAAATCCATTATAGGTATCCCCACTGCCACCATATCTGCCACCACCTCAATAAGCCACCAAAGCCCCCTCGCCCACTGAAGTTTCCTCCACGACCAAAGTTGTCATTCCCATCAAAACCTCCATGACCACCACCAAAGTTTCTGGAACCACTTCGGCCCCTTTGCTTTCTCTTGCATAGGGCTTTCCTTACCTCACAGTTGTGGCCATTCACAGTGTGGCATCTTTGTACAGACACAAGACTGTCGTCTTGTGTACAGAGTCATGGTCATCAAATGTTACAAAAATAAAGACTTTCTTTGTGCCACTGCCTCGGTCAAGTCATGATTTCAATCAATTCAATTTTCCTGTACTGTTCAAAACAATATCTTAGATGGTGTTCTTCAGTGTCTCCTTTCATGCCACCAACAAAAATCTTTTTCACAGTTAAATGGGCACCAGGTCTTTGAGGATCTTCTCTTGAGACAGCCCTCTTTGGTTCCACAACTCTTCCATCCACCTTGTGTGGCCTTGCGTTCATGGCTGCATCCACCTCCTCCACAGTGGCATACGTGACAAACCCAAAGCCTCTGGAGTTCTTGGTATTTGGATCTCTCATTACCACACAGTCCGTAAGCATTCCCCATTGTTCAAAATGGCCCCTGAGACTCTCATCAGTTGTTTTATACCCTCCGACGAAGAGTTTCCACAGCTATTCAGGCTTTTTGGGAGACTTTGACTTAGACATGGCAGCAGTGGGAGGGGAGACTTTAATGATGCTTACTCAGCGGCAACCATGAGCAGAAAGCCATGAGGGATTTTTAATGTGAAGTTTGAATATGACCAAAAAATCACTTTAATTATATGAGGGAATTATCAAATTGAAATACCTTTATACATTGAATAGCTTCCTGAATCCAGGAAGCAGAGTGTATAAATCCAAGACAGGGGCAGGAATGATTTTTTTTTTTAAATATACTGTGCTTTCTAATGGTAGAGCACAAGGCAGTGAGCCAGTGCTACTCCAGGCTTTAAATATTGATTATGTTCTATAAAGTTTTTTAAATGTCATATTCTCAATTTAATAATGATAAGAAATTTAAAAGCTAAATTTACCCAAAAGAACAATGATAAGATTTTCTTCATCTCTGCAAGAGTTTATATGATGTTCATTAAAGGCCCTTTGGAAAAAGAAGGTACGGTTTAATATAAGTAGTCTCTCAATCATAGAAGTGAGTTTTAAGTAATCCTGTATGAAACTACATCACGTTATATAGTTTTGTGTAATCATACCTAAGACATAATATTCTAAATCTAGTCATTCCAGGCAAATATTTTTTCTTGGTTTTAGTTAAAAATCCATCGATCCTTATTCTTTCCTTGTAAATGAAGAACTATAATCAGGACTGTCACATACATTTCTTATTCCATAGAAATCTTTTTTTTTTCTTTTCTAATCAGTCTAATCTTCCAAATTTGTATAAGCTAATGGTATGACCAGAGACAAAAAGCTAAGTGCCAAGACCTGCTCTCATTTTCAATCCACTCAAATCTCATTTGCCATAAAGGAGATTTCACATCAGTTAGATAAAGTTATTATGGTTAATATAGACATTTTCTTGGTAATATGCACTTCAAAAATAATTTGAGTAGAGGAAGAATGATGCCAAATCAACTTTTAAACTCTTGCAGATCTCTCAATCAAACCTCATTTCCGGCCAAATAATTATTGTTCTTTCAACAAACCAAATGAGTGTGACTTGCTACACCCTTCGTCCTACCCTTTTATATATTTTTACCCCTTTCACTGTTTACGTAGGTTCTGCACTTCCCTTTGGAGGGCTGTGACATCTCTGATCATCTCAACCTATAGTAACCTATTTATTGTGTATATTTTATCTGTCAGGAGAGAAACTGGGAACACCTGTGTCTCAGCTACTGTGTCATTCAGCCCTGCACACAGAAACCTTGATATTATGATGCTGAGGACACAACAGTACTCAGATGGGACAGTGAGGATTTAGAATGTTTATAGGTCTGGACTGTATTCTAACATAAATAGAACTAACAGTTCATAATTTGAACTTTTCTGAATGCTGCCACTTGAGCATACATGAGCACATCTTTAAAAAATATTTGTCATGTTATTTACTTACTTGTATACAAACATATTATAAAGATACTGCCTCACATGTTATAGCAAGTACTTGCTTATGTATTATACGTATGTATTTAGCTTAAACATAGATAAAAACTTAATTTTCAATATGCTTTCCCCTCTGGAATTCTGAGATTTATTTCTCTGTAAATGAAAGGTATATTACCTAAGTGCCTTTCATCAGGGATGACACAATTTCTTAGTTTCTGTGTTGATCAGGATTGTGTTCTCCTTTACGACATGATGGAACCCATTATCTCAAACAGATGGATGGGAGAGTTTATTACTGCTGTCATGTAATTCTGAGTCTTAAAAAAAAAAACAAAAACAAACTATGACTAGAGCAAAGAGGAACAATTTGTAGTAGTGACTACATAGTTTGTAGGTAATTCTATTATTCAGTTAAAAAGAAAAGAACAGTTACATCCTGCTTTTCAACCTATCTTCATTATCAAGAAATTTAGTCCGTTGAGCTGCTAATTTGATTGACTGATTTTGTAAACTATGATAGTATTTGTCTTCAGAAAAGCTAAGAGGCTTTGAAGTTATAATTATCTGGACCTTGGAATGTCAAATTGACCCAATGCTTAAAATAAAAATGGCTTGATGCCTTCATTTTGACTGGGAACATTTTGTGGGGGGGAGATGTAGCTCTAAAATCCATGTGCATTCAGCAAAATGTTTCACTTGCTTTTCTTCCTTATTCGTAAAAGCTTTCTTCCTTCCTTTACAAATGAGAATGCCATGAGCACAACTCCCACATGGTTCCGTAATTAGTCAGAAAGATTTCCAATTCTGCTATACCATATACTTTTTGCTTCCCAGGAGCTGAATTTAATGTACTCTGGTATGTTAAAGTGGTAATGCTGCCAAATGTTCTCAGGCCAAGGAGATCCTACGACTGAGACTATCTTCAAGATTTTCTCCTAGAAAAACAGCAGTGCAGTAGCCCTTGGGTTAGCTTCATGTGGCCACTTGAGCTGCTAACAAATCAGGCTCCTGGCAGAATGATGATGCTTTACATTTTCAGCTGAGAAAAAATTTTCTTACGTTAACTAAGTACTGTAACAAAGATCAGGACAGGTAACGGGAAGGAGTTTGAGGCTGTTAATTTAACAAAAGTGAAAAATAGAATTTTGCCAATCTAAATCTCTCATACCACTGACTTTCAACCAATCTTTGTATTTTAATATATCCCACTGGGAGATATGGTATCCCTTTTCACTCAGTGATACTTTCTGTAACAATATTCCATGTGATAGGCTAAAATTTCCCATATCTTTATTGTTAGTATTCATGGTTTCAGGACTGTACAAAGTGGTAAAAATTGGTTCTCAGCAATACTTCATGTAATTCTTTGCCACTTACGTTTATCATTTATAGCTCATCTGACAGCTTCTTGTAATAGCTCAAAAGTAGAGTTGCATTTTCTACCATTTTTCTTTTCTGATTGATCTATTGACTTAATTTTTTAGAAATGTTTGAATTTTCATTTGAATGTACTCCCTGAAGTTCGCTTTCAAGTGTTTTGCTGTATTGTATTTCTGCCCCTTCCATATCATAAGACATAAATACACTATTATGCACTTTCACGGGGCAGAAGCTTGGTCACCAGGGATCCACTAATCTGACAAGAATGCCCAATGGATAAGAATTACTGAATGTAACTTGCATTTGCTTAGTCAGATCATTGGAAACCATTTGAAATGGGCCTTGAAGAATGCAGGGGAAATCAGCAGGCAGAGATAGTCACTGTGAGGCAAATGTCTCCCAGAGAAAAGCCCTAATTTCAAGAAGACTCCTGGCAGACAGGGTTAAATGTGCAAAGGCCCAGAGGTGAGAATATGTGGGAATACTGAATTGTCTAATTTGAATAAAGCAATAACTATCTTGCTGGGGAAACTGTGAAATCAGATTGGGTTATAGTCCACCTACAATAGTTTTGAATGTGGGAATGATGAGATTATACATTGGGAGAAGGATATCCACAGCAAATTTTAGCAATGGGATATAGTAATTGAAGCTGTCTTATAGGAAAACAAATCACAGCAGTGCATGAGATACGGTGTACTCTTAACCTAGATTCTAACGTTCCAAGATCAAATAGATCATTACATAAATGCTTACTGATAGATTATGTTAAACAGGAACAGGAATTGTAAGTAGATAGGGACACTCTGGTTAATAAAACCACTGGAAATGACATTCTTTTATAAGGAATCATGATCCAAATAGTCTTCAGAGATAGATGTTACATGAGTCAGATCTCAAATAATCCTTTTTTTTTCCATTCAGTGTATATTTATTAAACCCTTACTATGTGTCAGGTCTGGTACTAGATGCTAGGCACACAATGTGAGCAAATAAATATGGTACTTTCCCTCATCAAGCCTCCTGTAGTACGGTGGGAGAGGGAGGGACATGACATCCAGAAACAAGATTTATAGAAAGCAGTCAGTTATAAAAATTGTAAAGTGCTATGAAAGGAAATGTGAAGACATGATAAGAGATTTTAGGACTTTGGTTTGATTCATATGAGATTCAGTGGGGGTGGGAGAGAAGAAAAAATTATATTTAAGAAGAAACCTAAGAATGAGTAGAAGGGAGATAGTGAAGTGAGCAACATGGGGAAAAGCACTGAGGTGTGAAAAAGTTTGCCATGATTCAAGAACAGACAGGAAAGTGTGATTAGAGCTGAGAAAAGTGAAATGGTTCTGGATGAGACTGGAGAGCTTAACTTGTGTTAGATTGGGTGGAACCTCATAGGCCTCCTTAACCATGTTGTTCTGTAGCATAACTGCTATGAGAATCTAGTAAGAATTTGATGCAGAAGAGTTAGATTAGATTAGATTTGAAATTTTTAAAAGAGTGTTCAGTCAACAATGTGTATAATAGATTAAAGGAAAGCAAAAATGGCCAGGTGGTTTTTGACATTAGGCAAATGGGCTAGTGCTAACTGACAAAGACTGAGGTAGGATCTTAATTTTATCAAGTGAAATATTAAACAAGGGGGAAATATTAAACAGGCAATTCCGGATTGAATAAATACCAATTAGGACAAATGTTGAACTGCTGTAAGAAGGACATAAACAATTCAGTGACCCAAAGAACTATATGATTTTACTAATAAATGTTGTGAGATGAGAAGCCTGGTGAGTGGGGTGGCACTGTTTTAGATGGCCATTTTTAATACAGGTTCTTCCAAGTTGTTTCTCCAGTGTCCCCTCAGACAATGACCCTCAAATTTTAATATGCATCATAATCACCTGGAGAGCTCCTTAATACACATTTGTGGGCCCCACTCCCAAAGTTTCTGATTCATTAGGTCTAGACTGCCTGAGAATTTGCATTTCCAACAAAATTTCAGTTGCTGCTGCTGGTGGTGGTCCAAAGACCACCCTTTGAGAACCACTGTCCTAGAATATTGTTCTTATATGTGTGTTTTAAGCTGTGCCATGGACATGTCTGTCTTCTAGCTCAAGACAAGGAAGGGAACATGGAAAACATGCATCACTTCTACTCACTTCATTCATGAGAACTTAGTTATGTTCTGCTTAAGGAGGCTGAGAAATGTAGTTTAGCTGGGCAGCTCTGTGACTAGCTAACAACTCTATACGTATGGAAAAGGCAAAGGACAGACTTTGGTGGGAGTCTTGTTATTTCTGCTATAAATTCTACAGCAAAAAATTAGGCAGAAAAATGTTTGAGATTTTCTAGGAAACTGATATACTGTGGATGGGTCATGGAGTACTTGAAAAACAGTGGTGGATATGAGACCTACAGTCATTTGTATTTGGTTTTACCTAGAATGCTTCTTATGTACTCTGTCTTATCTATCAGGGATGATGAAGTGTCCTTAAATAAAACATTAGTGGAATATATGCTCTTTATTAACAAAGATACCACTATTATAAGAAAAATCTATTATATACTTATGTACCAATAATTTTATTTCCTCAGGCTTTTCAGTTGTGATTTTCTGTCATTTTCAATGAAACAAAAAATGTGTTTTATATAATACAAAATGATACCAGATTTATCATAGTGTTATAATCCACTCTCTAAAGTCAGAACTTTTTTCTTTCTGAAGAATATATGAAATGAGATCAAAATTCATGAATTTTATTGTTTTGCTTAATTTTAATTCCAATATAGTTAAAATACAGTGTTGCATTAGTTTCAGGCATACAATATAATGATTCCACAGTTCTATACATTACTCAGTGCTCATCGTGATAATTGTGCCCCTTCACCTATTTAACCCATCCACCCACCATCCTCCCCTCTGGTAACCATCAGTCCTCTGAAGTAAAGAGTCTGTTTCTTGGTTTGTGCGTGCACGCACGTGTGTGTGTGTGTGTGTGTGTGTGTGTGTGTGTGTCTCTTTCCCTTTGTTCCTTTGTTTTGTTTCTTAAATTCTACATATGAATGAAATTATATGGTATTTGTCTTTCTCTGACTGACTTATTTCACTTAGCAAAGTGGGAGGCATCACAATTCCGGACTTCAAGTTATATTACTTTGCTAGTTCCATTCATGTCAGTGCAAATAGCAAGATTTCATTCTTTTTTATGGCTGAATAATATTCCATTAAATTATATTATACACTATATATATAAGTTCTTCTTTACCCATTCATCATTCCATGGACACTTGGGCTGCTTCCATACTTTGGATATTGAAAATAGTGCTGCTGTAAACATAGGGGTGCATGTATTCCTTTGAATTAGTGTTTTTGTATTCTTTGGGTAAATACCCAATAGTGCGATTGCTGGGTCATAAGGTAGTCTATTTTTAACTTTTTGAGGAAACTCCATACTGTTTTTCACATTGGCTGCACCAGTTTGCATTCCCACCAACAGTGCATGAGGGTTCCTTTTTCTCCACATCCTTGCCAACACTTGTTACTTCTTGTGTTTTTGATTTTAGCCATTCTGACAGGTGTGAGGTGATATCTCATCGTAGTTTTGATTTGCATTTCTCTGATGGTGAGTGATGATGAGCCTCTTTTCATGTGTCTGTTGGCCATCTGTATGTCTTCTTTGTAGAAATGTCTATTCATGATTTTTGCCCATTTTTTAGTTGTATTACTCATTTTTGGGGTGTTGAGTTTTTTAAGTTCTTTATTTATTTTGGATACTAATCCTTTATTAGAAACGTCATTTGCAAATATCTTCTCCCACTCTGTAAGTTGTCTTTTAGTTTCCTTGATTGTTTCCTTTACCGTGCAGAGCTCTTTATTTTGAAGTTGTCCCAATAGTTCATTTTTGCTTTTGTTTCCCTTGTTTCAGGGGACCTATCTAGAAAAAAGTTGCTATGGCTGATGTCAAAGAAGTGATGGCCTGTTTTCCTTTCTAGGATTTTTATGGTTTCAGGTCTCACATTTAGGTCTTTAATCCATTTTCAATTTATTTTTGTGTATTGTGTAAGAAAGTGATCCAGTTTCATTCTTTTGCTTGTAGCTGTCCAGTTCCCAACACCATTTGTTGAAGGAAGAGTCATTTTCCCTTTGGATATTCTTTCTTGCTTTGTCAAAGATTAATTAACCATATAATTATGGGTTCATTTCTGGGTTTTCTATTCCGTTCCATTGATCTATGTGTCTGTTTTTGTGCCAGTACCATACTATCTTAATCACTACAGTTTTGTAATATAACTTGAAGTCTGGAATTGTGATGCCTCCCACTTTGCTTTTTTTCAAGATTGCTTTGGCTATTTGGGGTTTCTTGTGGTTCCATACAAATTTTAAGATTGTTTGCTCTAGTTCTGTGAAAAATGCTATTGGTATTTTGATAGGGTTTGCGTTAAATGCGTAGATTGCTTTGGGTAGTATAGACGTTTTAACAATATGTGTTCTACCAATCCATGAGCATGGAATGTCTTTCCATTTCTTTGTGTCATCTGTGTTGGTTGTTATATCTCCTGTCTCATGTGTGATTTTATTTATTTGAGTCTTTTCTCTTTTCTTGGTAAGTCTGGCTAGAGGCTTATCAATTTTATTGATTTTTTTTAAAGAACCACCTCCTGGTTTCATCGATCTGTTCTTTTTTTTTTTTTTTTTTTAGTTTCTATATCATCTATTTCTGCTCTAATCTTTATCATCACCTTCCTTCTACTAGTTTTAAGTTTCGTTTATTGTTCATTTTCTATCTCCTTTATGTGTAAAGTTAGGTTGCATATTTGAGATTTTTCTTGCTTCTTGAGGTAGGCTTGGATTGCTATAAATTTCCCTCTTAGAACTGCTTTTGCTACATCCCAAAAATTTTGGACAATTGTATTTCATTTTCATTTGTTTCCGTGCATTTTTTAATTTCTTCTTTTATTTCCTGGTTGACCCATTCATTGTTTAGTAGCATGTTACTTAATCTCTATGTATTTGTGGTCTTTCCAGGTTTTCTCCCGTGGTTGACTTCTAGTTTCATAGCACTGTGGTCCAAAAAAATGCATAGTATGACTTTGATCTTCTTGAATTTGTTGAGGGTAATTTTGACGCCTAATATGTGATCCATTCTGGAGAATGCTCCATGTGCATTTGAAAAGAATGTGTATTCTGCTGTTTTAGGATGGAATGTTCTGAATTATCTGTTAAAACCATTTGTTCCAGTATATCATTCAAAGCCATCGTTTCCTTGTTGGTTTTCTGTTTAGATGACTTGTCTATTTATGTAAGTGGGGTGTTAACATCCCCTACTATTATTGTATCACTATTGATTAGTTCCTTTATGTTTATTAACTGTTTTATATATGATTAGTTCCTTTATGTTTGTTATTAACTGTTTTATATATTTGGATGCTTCTATGTTGGATGCATAAATATTTACAATTGTTATATCTTCTTGTTGGATTGTCCCTTTTATGATTATATAATATCCTTCTTTGTCTCTTGTTACAGTCTTTGTTGTTTTTTTTAAGATTTTTATTTATTTCTTTGAAAGAGAGAGAGAACACGAGAGGGGGAGGGGCAGAGGGAGAAGCAGACTCCCCGCTGAGCAGGGAGCCCAATGTGGGACTTGATCCTGGGACTCCAGGATCATGACCCAGGCCGAAGGCAGTTGCTTAACCAACTGAGCCACCCAGGAGCCCTTACAGTCTTTGTTTTAAAATCTATTCGGTCTGCTATGAGTATTGCTACTCCATTGTTCTTTTGACAACCATTTGCATGACAGATGTTTCTCCATCCCTTCACTTTCAATCTACAGGTGTCCTTAGGTCTAAAATGAGTCTCTTGTAGGAAGCATGCAGGTGGGTCTTGTTTTTTTAATCCATTCTGATGTCCTATGTCTTTTGATTGGAGTGTTTAGTCTATTTACATACAGAGTAATTACTGATAGATATGTGTTTATTGTCATTTTGTTACTTGTTTTGTGGTTCTTTCTGAAGATTTTCTCTGATCCTTTCTTGTCTTTCTTTCATGATTTGTTGGTTTTCTTTAGTATGTCATATCTTTATCCATTCTTCTATAAATGGACACTTGGTCTGCTTCCATACTTCGGTTATTGTAAATAATGCTGCAGTAAACATAGGGGTGCATCCCTTTTGAATTTGTGTTTTCATATTCTTTGGGTAAATACCCAGTAGTGTAATTACTGGATCACATGGTAATTATATTTTTAATTTTTTATTTCCATAGTGACTGCACTGGTTGCATTCCCACTAACAGTGCATGAGAACCCATGAGTTTCGATCTTAGTAGATTGATAGTGTGAACTTCAAATACAATTAAGTACTTCTACTATACAAATGAAGCAAGTCTAAACTGCTTTGATACAAAATATTTTCAACTTTTTTCTGACTCTACCAATATTTTATTTAAAGGGTACAAACATATATTTGGATGATAATATAAGGTAGATGATTATATTTCACATTCACTCCTTCAGCTTTACCAAGTAAAATTATCTTAGAATAATACCTTCAATTTAAAAGATTTCTTGCTGCCCTCCTACTTCACCAAGTTATTACTAAAATTAATGAGACAAAATTTTGGAAGTTTTTAAGCCATTGGGAAAAAACCACTATTAAAATACTTAGTATTAACATATTTAATGAAAAATGATCTTCAACTTCAGTATTGTAGTTTTATAAAGTAATATTTAGAGGGGATGCCAGATGTCTACTAAATGATACAAATAGATTATTTCCACTTTTTTCTCAGTGAGAATAGATTGTTAGTAACAGTGACTCCCTGAATTAAGTTCCCCCCTCAAATTTAGTAGAAAAGCAACACATTAGAGGCAGATGCAGAGGTGCTAAAGGTAAGTGCATGGAGAGGAAAGAGAAAAAAGGATCCACTGCAAGAACAGAAATGGGAAAATGATAAAAACTACATTCCACAACCAAAAAGCCAGTCCTGTGGTACAATGCATTGTAGAATTGTGCCTTGTCAGCCTGGGTAGCTTTCGACTGATTTAGAGCAGACTCTGGTTGGAGGACTCCCATCCTGCATCTGGACTCCAATTTATTTTGATCAATTTCTAAAATATATTTTTACTACAATGAGAGTTCCTTCTGTTTTGGTGGCATATGGCAGGCAGATTGTAAAGCTAAGCTGGTCCTAGAGACATGAGAATTTTGGCTCACACATACTTTAAGAGGTGAGGAGGCTCCAAATCACATGACAGCAGTGGCCAGAAAATAATGAACAGTTCATGCTTCCTTCAGTAACGGTGAACAGTCTCAGACACAGCCACATGGGGCTCAGGTAGATGATAATTGTGGGATTTTGTTTTCCAGTTGGCCCAAACTTACTTTTTTAAAAAATTGCATTCACCATTTAAATCCTCCAGATTTTTCATCCAAATTTTTTAGTAGTTAAAAACAAACACAAAAATTCTAGATAAAAAACACCTTTAAAACACCTTTAAGGGATGCCTAGGTGGTTCAGTCGTTGGGTGTCTGCCTTTGGCTCAGGTCATGATCCCAGGGTCCTAGGATCGAGCCCCACATCAGGCTCCCTGCTCAGTGGGAAGCCTGCTTCTCTGTCTCCTACTCCCCCTGCTTGTGTTCCTGCTCTCGCTGTGTCTCTCTCTGTCAAATAAATAAATAAAATATTTAAAAAAAATAAAAAATAAATTTAAAAAAACCTTTAAAAAGGTGGTAAAGATTACTTAAAATATCAGGAAATTTTATATGTGATTTGAGGAATGATTCTTCTGAAATATATTTAAATGTTTTGAAAGGGTCAAGGGGTAAAAGTCTTAATTGTCTGCAAGTTTTCTCTATTGGAACACTGTTTCCTGATTGGATGACTCATTCTTCCTGGCTTCTTGGCAATATTACAGCCTCCTAGTCATGCAAGCTACAGGAAGTTGTGCGTTGGAGAAATCACAGAATTTTAAAAATTAAATTTACAAATCAGTTCTCTTTTTTTATAAATGATTCAGATGACTAGATTCTAACTTTAATAAATTCATAAACTATTCTTTATGCAGTCACAATAATAAGCCCTTCTATTAGAGATCTGAAAAATCTAGCATAAATAATGCAATATCACCACATTTTACAGAGATATAAAATATCCCATTTTCCATCAAAGTTTTAGATGTTAATAACTGGAGGCTGAACCTATGCAATTTTAAAGAATCATAACAAACAAAATTATCAATATTCTAAGAATGGGTGTGCATGAAGCTCACCTGTAATAGAACATATCTATAAAAACGTATCTGCATATTTTAAATCATCGTCCAGATAACTAATGCTGCATAGACAACATTAGCACGAATATTTCCTTAGCTTAAAAGATATTGGATTACACTTTAATGTTACTGGTACTGGAAAGAAGGAAGATTTTTCTGTTTAGTATCCTCATTATGATTTTACTCTCAATTAATTCACATTTTAGAGATAAGGCTGTGATCCAGAGCAATTAAATTATATTCCACATTCACACATCAAGCTAGCAGAATGACAAAGATACAAAGCAACATTCTGGTTTTCTAACCCAGTGTACTTTGGAGAGATGCATAGGTAATTAAAGAGGATAAAACTATCAAGAGTATTTACAGGTCAGCCTTTGCATTTATCTTCTAACCTCCAAAAACAGACCATATATCCAAAGACCCTGTTGTGAGCTAAAATTACTATTCTAAGATTGTTGCATGTGTATAAACAATTTTTTTGAAAAAAGCAGTGATGCTCAAGTCAGAGCAGATTAACTACATTTTTCCTTGGTTGAGCCCATGTACTTGGTGAGCTAGACTGTAAGTGGGCACTGTATCCGGATATAAATAACTTTCACTAAAAAATTATTTTGCCAGTGCAGTTTAGGTGCTTTCAGCTTTATAAATAGTGCATTTACACTTTAAAAAGTCAATTCCTGTAATTTTTATTGACAATAAAATAGTATCCCACAGATTTCATATTGTTGCAAAGTTTTTCTTTGACTATATTTAATGGAATATACACACCATTCAGATGTCTCAGGGTTATGAATAGCCCACTACATTCATCAATCAGGTTGGTACACAGACCTTTTCATTTATCTGAAAGAAAATGTGCTTGGCACAGCAAGCAACTTTATAAAACCCCAAGTGATGCAGAGAGATCAAAGGGAAACATGAGAGCATAATGTGACTGCTAAGCATTTATCATTAAAATCTGCTAACAAACTTGTAGTGCAGTTCCTTTTCTGATTGAATAGTTGGAGAAACTGTAGTATAAATGGATTGTAAAATGTATGTCTCGTGCATGACAGCATTTCACTGTTTTAGAATGTCAGTAAGTCAGTGTCATGGGTTTTGCCAGCAACTTTGTACATGTTTCTCTGATGTATAAGTTCAGTTGTTTTTCTGAAGTAAAAGTATGTGGAAATACTACTTTGGTTAGTATTTTTTTTGTTGTATTTTATTATTAAAATGTTGCTGGAAAGTATTAAGTATTTTTAACATTAGCCTGAAATTACCCATTATTTTAAATGAGTGAAAGATATAGTTTTCTTATTTTCTCATGAAATTTGAAAACTTGTAGGTTTTGACTTTATGCACTCATGTTTTAAAATATTCTTTGTTTTTCAAAAAAATTAGTACAGAGAATTGCAATAATTTAAAAGAAGACATGGTGGCATTAAATGAACAAAAGATCTAGTGGCATAGTAATCTGGAGCAAAGAAGCAGAATATTTGAGTGATAATGTTGGTTCTGATATTTCCAGAATGGTAGGAGGGACACTGTAGAGTCTGTTATTTTCTGTAGAAACTTATCTGACATTCTTATGTCATAGCTTAGATTCGTGCAAGTTCTGAGCAATTCTCCGAGATTTTTCAGAAAAATATTAAATTATCGTTTCTTATGGAATATACCTTATTAATAGGCTTCTGTTCTTCATTTCTGCACCTGCAAATCCTATACTTATTATTAAGAGTCTTGTATAAATTACTGTTAAGAAATCGTATAAGGAATCTAGCTTTGTTCCCATGAAAAGAGCTTTGCAATATCATAACAACTCTCTTCTAATGGAAAACACAGTATGATTCAGAGTAGCTGAAGATAGCTGCTAATAATTACTATGCTCACAGCACACTTATCTTGACTGTGCCATTTTCTCTAGAAAAGGAAATAACATTTAATATTTTCTAGTTTTACAAAGGGTAAAGGAATTAACCTCACTTTGAACAAGCAACAGGATGTCTTAATCGCTTAGTCCCTGGAGATTTCCTGTGTTATTTAAGTAACAAAAAAGATTTTCTTCAGATCCTCTGACACTGAAAGATAATATTACTATATCTATGGTGTATAAAAGGAGCTGTAGGTCTAGCAAGGACACACAATGTACAAGAAATTCATAGGTGTCTTACCACACTTTAGGATCATGAGGTCTTAGGCTCTTGAATTTTTCTTACTTCTGTGGTAAGATACATATAACACAAAATTTACCATTTTAACCAGATTTTTCTATGCTCATGTTATAAACATGTTTAATAACCCAGAACTCAGCAATTTAGTCCCCATAATGTCACCTCCAATATAACTTAAGTTCTTCCAGAGTGTCTTCTTGGCATGCACTAGATATCCATAACATATATAGAAAATAATGAATTTGCACACTTCAACTCTTTGAGTTCTTGCTTTTTCTCTTCATGATATATCTTAAGTACATTTTCATATTTGTCATTATTTGAAATTTGATTTTATTGTCCTAAGAACACTTAATATGAGACCTACCCTCAACAAATTTTTAAATATAACAATATATTATTGTTGACTATGAATACAGTGTTGTTCAGCAGATCTCCTTAACTTATTCATCTTGCTTCACTTCGTTTTTTGCTTGATGAATAACTCCTCTTTTCCTCCTGCCTCCAGGCCCTACAACCACCATTATCTTCTGTGGTTCTATGAATCTGACTCTGTAACTGGCTTGTTTAGCTTATTAACTTATCTAAAGGTTCATCCATGTCCGTGCATGTTGCAGAATTTCCTTTTTTGAGGCTGAATAGTATTCCACTGTATTAATCCTGTTGATAGCCATATACTCTGTTTCCACATCTTGGCTACTGTGAATAGTGCTGCAATAACATGGGAGTGCTAAATCTCATTGAGATAGTGATTTTAATTCTTTTGGATAATACCCAGAAGTGGAATTGCTGGGTCATGTGGTATTTCTATTTTTAATTTTTTGATGAACTTCCATACTGTTTTCCATAGTGGTTGCACCATTTTGCATTTCCACTAACTGGATACAAGGGTTCTAATTTATCCACATCCCCACTTTTTGTCTTTTGTTTTGTTTTCGTCTTTTTTTTTTATATAACAGTCACGCTGACAAGTGTGAGGTGGTATCTCCTTGCTGTTTTGGTTTGCCTTTCCCTGAGGATTAATGATGTTGAACATTTTCTTTTTCACTTGTTGGCCATTTGTATTTCTTCTTTGGAGAAATGTCTATTCAAGTCCTTAGCCCATTTTTTAAATGGGTTATTAGTTGTACATATGTGGTTTAGGATTTTTGTTTCTAAAAATGAGTTCAGGAGATCCTTGTGAACCTATCTCACTCCTTTCACTTATTTTTTTTTTTTTTTGTAGTATGCAACCATCACCACTATCCATTTCCAGAACTTTTCACCATCCCAAACAGAAGCTCTGTACCCATTAAAAAATAACTTTCATCCTTTCTATTTGTCCTACTATTAAATTTGAGGTACAGCTATATGTGTGCCATCAAGTAGTAGTTGAATAAATTAGCAGATATTTCAATAAAGAAATGAAATGTAAGGTTGTATTATATAGTGTCTTAGCCCCTTATGTTCTTCATGAGAATATTTGTTAGTTTAAGCTTAAGATCTTATATAAATGTATAGTAATCAGTATTTTTTACTTTTATTCTTTCCTCGACAAGGCAAATAAAAATACAGGAACTTTCATAAAACATTCATGGCAATCAAGAAATACCTTGTTCAGGCGCCTGGGTGGCTCAGTCAGTTAAGTGTCTGCCTTTGGCTCTGGTCATGATCCCAGAGTCCCAGAACCCAGCCCCACATCATGGGGCTCCCTGCTTAGCAGGGAGTCTGCTTCTCCCTCTCCTTCTGCCCCTTCCCCTGCTCCTTCTCTCTCTCTCTCACTCACTCTCTCTCTCTCAAATAAAATCTTTAAAAAATTTTTTTAACTTTTTTAAATTAATAAAAAACACCTTGTTGCTTTAGATTAATTATAAAGCTAAGTTTATGTATGTTTATTATGGTATCATTTCAGATTTGACCCAGGTTATTCCCTTTTATTTCCAAACCAAAACGCAAGGTTATTTTGTTTAATTAATCATTGACTGTTGTCTTATAGTTTGTTTGAAATTAACTGTAAGTTTGAAACATCTTATGTTTTTATCTGTTTTGAACAGTTATTTGTTAGGAATTTGTTATCACTTCTTATGTTAAAGAATGAGTTCACTTGAGATACAGGGACCATAGTTAAGTTTAACTTCGTTTCAAATAATTAATCAAAATTATACATAAAATATTTCAAACTCATAGAGTTCTCCTTTCTTTTCTCTCAGCCATTTCATGCTTTCACAATATGTTTGACTATATTGAAAGTTTCTTTAAGGCCAGAAGAGGTGATTTTATATTCTTTTTAATTCATAGGTCACCAGGTAAATATGGCATTTGGTGCATAGTTGGCATGTGGCATATTTCTTACATGAAATGAATAAAAATTAAATGATATCTACATAATTTGCCTTTGGCCACTGAGATTATGAATTTAGAGTCGCTTTTCTGTCTTAACTTTGGCCAAGATTCATTTATCCCTTTTCAAATGAGACTCTTAAAAATTGAAACCAGTTATTGCCCATTATTTTTCTTGCTGAAATAATTTCCTCTTATTTTATATGTATAATTATTTTTTACTTACATTTTAACACAAATTATGTGAAGAAGAGAGATAGACATTTTACCATTATAATGAAGATTTTTAAATAAAGTATTAACTTAGAATCTGTGAAGTAATATTTTCCAAATTGGTTCAATAAATTTAACTTGTACTTGGGAAAAATTCAGATAATAAAATAAAACATTTTTAAATGGTTTCAAATACAAAATCTAAAATCATTATATATTTTATTTTCAGAAAAAAGTATACTTCTAAGATACACAGTTTAGATACTATGTTAAGTGAATATTTTCATAAGTAATGTTGCAGATTAAGAGGAACATATCATAGAAAAGTGCAGGAGAGAAAAAAAAATGCCAATGATCCAAAATTGTAAAATTAATCACTGGATGGATGGATGGTTGGACAAATGGACATCAGTTACTTAGAGAGCCCATTCAAAGAGAGGGGTTCTTAAGCTCCCAGTGAGGGCTGAAGAACATGTTCTGATGTTGCTTTCTTCAGGAGGAAACACATGCTATTGCTCCAAAAGGGAACAATTCTCCATTACTAGGAACATTTTCTAAATGTCTCTTTATGTGGTGTTGTTAAGGAAATTGGTGTTCTAGCTTATTTATTATTGCAGTTAACAGGGTTGTCTTAGTCTGTTTGTGCTGCTATAACAAAATGCCATAACAGGGTGGCTTATAAACAACAGAGATTTATTTCTAGCTGTTTCTGGAAGTTGGAAAGTTCGAGATGGAGGCACAGACTGATTTGGAATCTTGTTAGAGTCAGCTTTCTGGTTCATTGAAAGGGGCAAGGGAGCTTTCTTGGTCCACTTTTACAAGGGCATTAATTCTATTCACTCACCCCCCAAAGGCCCCATCTCTGAATACCATCACCTCAAGGATTAGGTTTCAACATATGAATTTTGGGGGGGACACAAACATTCAAGCTATAGCAAGAGTTATAAAATCTTGGCCCAAGAATAAACTTTTTCAAAGTACCAAAGAATAATAAAGCATGCTGAATGGTATGGTAGCCATGGGAATAATGAAAAGGCACCACATTAAGAATTCAGAGACCTGGTTTTATTCCTGACATTTGCTAACTAGATGTGAAACTTGTGTAAATGAATCTGCCATTCTGGGCCTCTTTTCCTCATCTGTGAAATGTGAGGATTGGCTACAATTATCTCTGTGGTGCCCTCCAGCTCTGAATGTCTCCTTCTATGCTAAATATATGTTAATCTCCCTGGGTTGATCCAAAAGGCACTCTAAATGTCTTTTGGGTCATCCTCATAAACATAATTCACAATGTATAATGCTGGTGGGGGAAATAAGGTAAGGAAATCCTCTTTCTTAAAATGATCTGACTTCTTTTCTTCTTAAAAACGACTTCCAGGGCTTATGCTAACAATTATTTTTAATATTAAATAATGTTTCTCTATATAGCCCACTTGGGGGATTTTATTCCACTAGCTTTGTATTTATAACTACAATCTGGTTTGTTATGGAATTGCACATTTATAGTAACACCCAATCACACAGCTACCTGACTTGCAACAATCTCAAGTAGGTTAGTAACAAAGACAGAAATAATTAAGCTAAAACACCCCTGAGTCTTAGGAAAATAAGTACCAATAGGCAGTTATAAGGAGTATTTACATTTCTTGCCTTCTCAAATACTTAACATCTTTTTAACAGTTTTTACTAAAAGTCATTAATTTTGTTCTAAGTTACTTTGAGCAGCAGTCTGACAACTAAGGCTGTAAAGATTAGGTTGCAGGTGATTGTGTGCTAAACAGACCTCTAAAGTATTTGGAAAGTTATAGTTAAAACATAGATCAGATCACAAAAAAAGGAGCTAGAGAAACACCAATAGCAGTACGCAGGACAAATTAGTGGAAAGTCAACAATACTAAACAATGTAGGAGCCTCTAAAATGAGAAGTGACGTTAAGCAGAAGCCCTATGAAAAAGCAATCCAGAAATATGGAAAAATCCTAGCAGCAAGTACTATACTATGTATAATATAGAAAATGTTATTCCTAATGATTACCATGAATCATCAAGAACAATTTAAATTATGTTCAGCATGCTCTATTTACCCGGCCATCAAGTAAAGGGTTTGAGAATGATTTAGAATCACAGAATTCTAAAGCTGTTTGAGTTATGGAGTGCAGAGATCTCCAAATTTGAGATCTCTGGGGAGACAAAAAAATACCTTCATGTTCCATTTTCTTTAAAATTTTAGTATTTATATAAATATGTTAATTTTGTACCCTTTCATATTTGAATTTCCTTGGCCACATTTTCACAGATGTCTTTGTCTGTGCCAGTGTAAGAAATTGTTACCAATTAGGTTGGACATAATTTAGGAAACTAATATTTATTTAGCCCCACTCTATGCCATATTACAGTTAGTCCTTAAAATTATTCTGTAATTTCTGTTATACTGTTTTATTAGAGAAATAAGAGATCAAGGGAGTCAAGTTTCTATTTCAAGTCTGTGTAATCCAAAAGCAACAGAGCTAAAATTTGAATTCAGATCTGTCTATCTCCAAAGGGAGAGATCTTTCCACCTATGCGGTCTTCCCTCCTAAAAAAATCTTAAAGGAAGATGTGAATATTAGTATTATCTTCAGTCTATGGACACACTCTTCTTTCTTAAATTTTATAAGACAAGTTCAGAAGTCATTTTTTAAATGAACACATTTGTTTTTATTATTAATAATTAACAAATGCACATCTCAACTAATTATGAACTGAAGAATGGAAGCTAGGTTCAAGACAAATGAGAAAAGTGTCAAATTCTTAGAGTCTTTCAGTGATCTTTTATGTCTCTCAATGTATTCATTGTTGGTTTCCACCATTTTCCTTGATCTATAGTTATCCATTTTGCTTGAGCATTTTCCTTGATGGAGAGGTTACAACTTCATGAGGCACACACTTATTGTGAATTGTTTTAATTTTGTGAACATCAAGCCTTCTATTAATTTGGCATCTGTCTCTCTAGAACTCCTGGCTATTGTGTCAAGTTCTGCCTGGGACAGCAGAGCATGCTAAGTGAAATGCTCTCCTTCAGTTATTTTCTTTTCTAGGATAGCATTCTTGCTCTTTTCAAGTCTTCATATGATGTATTTTTTCCATATTATAAACTCCTGGTTGTTTTCTTCTTATTTTATATCGGTAGTTCTCAACCTGTGCTAAACATCTGAATCACCTAGAAGTCTTTAAAAAATAATATCAGGAAGTTGCAACAGATTTTCACTGGCTTTATTAACAATATGCAACACATAATCCACAGAAAATATAGGCATATGTTCTGTGTATGAAGAACATTGTTCAGAGTCCTGGTCCACAGTGAAATTACTATATGGCCGTAAGCATGTTATTTCCCTCCTGTGACTGTCAATATCTTCATGTAGATATAAATATAATCATATGTTCTCTTCCTGCCTCATGTGGTAGTTGGGAAGAACAAGTGTTCTTGGTAAACTGTAAATTGTTATAGAAATGTTATCATTATTGGGTCACCTGGGTGGCTCAGTCGTTAAGTGTCTGCCTTCAGCTCAGGTCATGATCCCAGGGTCCTGGGGTCGAGCCCCACATCGGGCTCCCTGCTCAGCGGGAAGCCTGCTTCTCCCTCTCCCACTCCCCCTGCTTGTCTTTCCTCTCTCGCTGTGTCTCTCTCTGCCAAATAAATAAATAAAATGTTTAAAAAAATGTTATCATTACTATTAATTATCATCACTCACTAAATTTTAAAAACATGTAGATTGCTTTCTTATCATTTTTATTGTCCAGATGCCTTCTTACTCAATATATGGCCTAACTTCTGCAGCCTTTTCTTACTTTTCTAACCATGAAATATTCTTGTCCTCTTCATTATTTCTTTAAGTAAATATAAGACAACCACAGAACTTCCCAACAAATAAGCACATTTGTAGAGTGTCAATAAAAACAATAAAAAGGAGAATCCAAGTTATTAAATGTCCCATTTGGCTCAGTTACCACTCTACTGTCCTTTATTTCTCTTATACTGTGTGCACACAAAACAATATTTACTCTTAGCATTTTTATATATTTTGTATTTAGCTAAGAACACTATTCTGCAATCAAAAGAATATTTTGCTAGTCTTTGTTCTGTCACTCACAATCTCTGTGGCCTAATAAAGGTAGAGAAAGTATTTGGAAAAAAGTAGAGGTATATGAATGTAATGAATAGTAAATATCAGTTTGTTTTAGGAAGAAACAATTTTTAATTATAAAATCCTTCAAAGGCCAAGAAAAATCTATGTGTGTTCTACTATTTAAACGTTTGATTTATATTTTTATTTATAATCTCTTAAATTTCTCTTCCTTTTTCAAAACCTTGATGGTAAAGTGTGAAAGAGATATAAAACAATTTATATATCAACAGGTTATCTAATCTGAACTATAATATTGTGTTGGAGATGTGCTCAATGTTTTCTGAAGCACTAATAGTATCTGCATTAGTATAGAAAAAATTAAAGTGCTGGAATATTATTTTTAAGATTGGAAAGTTGGCAGCCTAAATGAGTTTTTCAGTTAACACATTTATTTTATAGTAGTTTGCTAATCCCAAGTTCATTTTTTCATTTTCAGGGGTTTTATTCCTATGTGGGTTTTTCTTTTTATCTGATAATATTTAGGGAAATGTGTTTGTTATTAATCAAATGTGTGAATAGTTGGTTGTTTCAGTCTATTTGAAGAACAAAAACATTATTCTGTTTTTCACACTGTAGTAATTTGATACACTCCATTAGCAGTGAAATAGCCACAGTGCTACATTGCTAAAGGAAATATAAATCTCATACTTTTTTCATTTCCCAAGTAAAAATTAGCTGTGAGTCTGTTTGAATTTCACTCAGTGAGCATAAAATTTGCGTCAGATATTGGGTTCTCTAGCACAGTATATTTTGTTGTTGTTACAAACTTGAAATCTTGATTAAACAAAATTTAGAGCTAAAATTCCATTTCTAGAAGTTCTCCTACATCAACCTTAGCTTAGCAGGAATATAATTAAATTTTGTTATGCTCATGTTCCAGAATGATCAGTTAAGTCAATTTTGAACTTTACTGAGTACAATTAAAGCTCAGAGAAATTTAAACACATACATTGGGTGTTTTAGGGGTATAGACTAAGACCACATGTCTCAATATGAAAATTTATTTAAAAGTTCAAATTTTACAATGTATTCTACAATTTATCTTAATATTAGAAGGCTTTAAATTTCTCACCACTGAGGAAAATGGGTGATGTGGACAGATATATTTATTTCTGTCTTTTCTCATACCTTTGTACTCTCTCCTGTATTTCCAGGTTTAAGGGACCAATCAGACTGGAGCTCAGAGAGCAAAAGGGATAGTAATAGGGGAAGTAACAGAAGGCTGGGTCATATATGGCCTTGTGGGCCATTGAAAGATTTCTGCTTTCACTCTAAGACTGGAATACTTGGAAAGTTTTAAATAGAGACATGACATGATCAGACTTACATTTTAAAAGGATAATACTGGTTACTGGGTTGAGCTTAAATTATCAGCAAAGGTAAAGCAAAGAGACCAGTTAGAAGGCTTTCAAAGTCAGCCATGTAAAAGATGGTAGTGACCTGGACCAAGTTTGTAAGAGTAGAGATGAATAGGTGAATATATGGGTAATATTCCAGGAATATTACTCAGCAATAAACAACTAAAAAAAATCTACTGATATATGCAACAACATGGATGTATTTCAGAAACATCATGCTAAGTGAAAGAATGTGGGATTCAAGAGATTACATATGGTGTTATTCCATTTATGTAGAATTCTAGGAAAGGAAAAACAAGTGACAGATCATTAGTTTCTTGGGACCAAGGTTGAAGATGTAGGATACCCACAAAGGATCGAATGAGGGAACATTTTGGAGTGATGGAAATGTTCTAAAATGGGCATGACAGTGATTGTTCATGGAAATGTACATTTAAAGTGTGAATTTTATTTTATGTAAATTATACTTCAATAGAGATGTAAAGAAAAAAATAAGTGTATTTGATAAAATTTGCTGACAGCAGTGGTGTATGGAAGAAAGAAATATGGCAAAACCAACTGCCCTGTTTTTGGTCTTCAGCTACTGGTAGAAAGTCATCATGATCTGATTTACAGAGATAAAATCGAATATGGTAAAAAGAAGTTTAGGGATAAGATTTCAGCTTTGGATGTGTTAAATGTGAGATCATTATTACACATCCAAGTGAAGTTGCCTATTAGGCAATTGGACATATGAATCTGGATTGAAGGAAGTCAAGTCTGCAGATAGACATTTAGGACTTCTGAGTGTATATATATCACTTAAAGCAGGAAATTTAAAGAACACAGCATTCCCTATTAATGAGTATTGAGGCAGAAGAGAAGAGGAGCACTAGAATAATTTCCAAATTTCTCTATCATTTATCATTTCTATGTAACTGTCTAAAACCCATTGCAATTGCTTAACTAAACTGACTAAACACCTAGCTAAAAAGATGCTCATTAGCAATGACTATTGATTGAACGTGCCTCCTTAAGATCATTTAACACTGAGAACAAATGAAAAAAACCTGTGTCATCATCTTGAAGTCTCAGTTGATTTTGAGAAATTATAACATGAAGCCTTAAAGACTTACCAAATGAAACAGAATCTACTCTTCTCCATTCAGAATAAATTTAAAAAAATGTTACTGAGTGTTAGAAACAATGTAAACTTCTGCCCTCTTTACGATTGAGTGAAACAGGATTGGAAACTCCTTCGCTTTGCTTTCTCTGCTCACCTGGCTTTGACTGTGGATACTGAGTGACCCATTGCTCCATTTCTTGTACCTACTTCTTTACTTTGCTTGGCCAATAACAGCCAATTCATTACCTGCCTGATACCATATGTATCTGATAGTACTGGCCTTGCTGTAGGTCCCTAATATTTTAGTAAACAGCTACTCTCATCTTCTGCTAAGATGTTTCCCTGGCAAGCTTTTTTGTACTGTCTTGCTAAATGGTTCTAACTTTAACAAGGCACCTCTAAAATTTATGCCAATTAGATTAGATGTCATTGTCTTTTCTCATGACTTTAGGAAACATAGTTTGGAACTTATGATTTTGGCTTGGTTCTGGAAAGCCAGTCATATTTTAGATCAACCAGTGACTACTAGTTTTTATCATATTTGAGTTGAGAAACCTTGGATTCTTTTCTTTTTAAATTTCATAACTCGTTTTCTGAAAGTGTCTCCTTTTTTAGGTAATATTATACATAATGAATATGATGCTGGTTTGCTATAAAACCAAAGCAATGTCAGTAGATATTAATAAATAATTTCCAGTTCAAATACTAGTGTTCAATTTGTATTACATATATAAGTTATATTCAGAAATCCATATTTCTGTATGTTGATATGAATATAACACAAAATACAAACATACAGATATATGTGTTTTTGTGTGTATGTGTATTTCCTTTTGAACTCAATTACCAATACTCACCATTTTTCTAAATCTTGGTGTTGCTTAAACAAGACCTCTATGCTTTTTCCTATTCTATAGTGCTATACTTAGCACTTTCTTCTAATAGCATCTCCTTATTCTCTGGTAGGTATTGGTAAATGTTATTTATTAATTATATAATGTGACTTCCCCATTGGATTAACACAGATATTTAAATTGTTCTGTGATGAGACTGACAACTGATCAGTACTCTCGTCTGAAACATGGATTTTGACTGATTGTGTTTAATATATGCATGTGCTGCTTCATTACTTCTTAATACCACCTCATGTCAAACTTGATAAGTACTGTAATGACATCAATTTTAATCTTGTTTAATACTGTGCACTTAAAGAAAAATGTGCTTTTAATTTGTACGGATGGAATGATATTTTTGTTAGAATTTCTCACTTTTAAAAAACAAATCAATCCAAAGGAATGTAAATTTTAAGCACTATAAAAATTCCTTTCTTCATCAAATATGTTGCTTCTCCATGGTAATTTGCTGGTGAGTCATTAATTCATTGTCTTCTTTTAATTATTCTCCAGATGATATTTACTCAGTAATTGTTGTGTATCCTCAGATATTCAGTTGCTTTAATTTTGGAAAGCCATGGACAGTGAATTAGAAACAGTTGTGTTAAAAACAAACTAGAGGGACTTTCAAAAGTAAATCAAGCTGTTACTAACACTAAGAAATATTTTGACCAGGAATAATGAAGAAGAATATTAGTGATATTTAAATGATGTCCTTAGTTTCAAATTATTAATCTTTTCAATGCACTTACACAAGGCTTATGTAAATAATTTATCATCCATCGTTAACAGCTTAAAAAACTAGTTGAGGGTGGTGGAAAGAGGATATTGGAAATACACTATTAAAAGAACTATTCAGGGGCGCCTGGGTGGCTCAGTCAGTTAAGCATCTACCTTTTCTGCTCAGGTCATGATCTCAGGGTCCTGGAATCCAGCCCCACGTCTTGGGCTCCCGGCTTAGCAAGGAATTTGCTTCTCCCTCTCCCTCTGCCCCTCCCCACCACTCGTGCTGTCTCTCTCTCTCAAATAAATAAATACAATCTTAAAAAAAAAAAAGAACTGTTCAACTCTTCATTGAAAGGAATGAATATATCTTCCCAGTGGAGGTCCAACATATCTAAATTACATCTTTTCATTGAAGAATTACATACACACACAACATAGCCTACATGTATGCACACACAAACACACAAACAGGACATATGATGTGGCAACAATCAATGCACCTATTTTTTTAATTTATACTATTTTATTCACTTTACATTAACCCACATTATTATTTTGAAAGTTTCAATCATGTGTAGCCTATAGGATTTAACCTTGGTGTGAAATATAACTTCTAAATTTATGGCTAACAGGCTTTATAGTTTAGGGAACACTTTGTCCTTACCATCTAATTTCTGAAAATTAAATAACATCATTTAAGTTAAAAGTTAATGAACTAAGTTATGAATCTTTCAACTACTTCAAATAAGGCATATTATCCTACTTTGGAAAAAAATGACTAGACAATTTTGTGACAATGAATGGGTATTTGATATTTCTCTCCAGCGTATCGTTAGAATTAATTTTAAAAAAAGGTTTAAAAGTATAAATGTTTTACATATATTTGACTTTATCAAAGAAAAACAGCATTTTTTGCTAGTACTTCAAGTAAGTACTTTAAATCTGGTTCCCAATCAAGACTAAATAATATAGTTTTCCCAATAAAAGAATATTTTAGATCATATATAACTAATCAATTCGATGAATATTAAGCACCCACTATATGTGAGTCACTGTATTAAAGAGAGAATAGAGAATACAATGATAAGAAGACACCTCAAGTTCTAGTAGAGAATACTCATGCCTTTAAGGAGCTTATGGTCTAGCAAAGACTATAGACAATTTAATAAGCAATTATGATAGTGGGAAAAGAGTCAAGGTATGGGTTTGGTGTTATGGGAGCATCTAATCTAATCTAGATTCTTACTACTGTGATTTTCTGATAAGCATCATTGAGGACATTGTTAGAAATGTCAAATCTCAGTTCCAACCCCAATGTACTGAATATGAATCTTTGTTAACATGATCACCATGTTATTTTAGTATACATTAAAGTTTGAGCTAGGTATCAGAGAAAAATACTTAGAGAAAATAATATTTAAAATTAACTTCAGAAGCATATGGTTAGTTTGTGGAGGATGAAGGTAAATGTATGTTGGAAACAGAAATGGTTGTCCTTTAAGCCAGATCTATAGCTGCTGGTCGGATAAAGAAGGTATGGAGAAAGAAGGGGGATGATGTCAGTTTGGGTCATAGCGTCTTTGATGTGCTTTTGAAACATGTTTTAAGAGTAGATGCTTAAGGGGAAGAAGGACATGTGGATATAGAGATCAGGAATTAGTTTCCTGCTAGAACCATTGACTTAGAGATTGGTGGTATATTGATAATAACTGAAGTCATGCAAGTGGGAAGGATTGTTAAGGGAAAATATGTAAAGTGAGAAGAAAAAAGGCCTTGGGCATAGTCTTGGAAACACCAACATGTACAGAAGAGACATGAGCAAATAAGACTGCAAAAAGCAGCCAGAAAGGAAAGAAGAGAGCTAGAATATACAGATGGAGAACCAGGGGATAAGGTGTCTTTAAGAGGAAAGGATCAATAGTTCTTCTGCTAGAACCTAAGGAAAGGATTTGGTGGTAGGTTATTTATTGGGGAGTAATTCCAAGAAGCAGAATGGTGAAGCAGGAAATGTGAGTGGGGAGAAGGGAAAGCCAATGAACAACTGGAGTTGTTTTCCAATGTAGGCAGGTGGGACTTAGTCATATTGGGACCCTCTGAGAAACCATTGTAAAACGTTCCTTAGAATTCTCTCTCTGAAGAATGGGAAGTGTGGCCATAATCTGTATAATCAAGTCCCTCATTGGTTCAATGGTGCCCTGGGAGGGGTTACGTACACCTCTCCTATCCCCTGACTTCCATGCAACTCTACTTTGAGTGGAGCAAATTTTCTAAGCTTTTCAGCCCTGAGGCAGAAAGCCTGAGGTGCACTGTCCACCACAGGTACAGTTGAGGTCAGAGGTGGGCCATTTTGCAAGGGTAGAGGGGTTGCATGGTGCATTAATAGTGTCTATTCCTCATGTTCAGTACTGTTCAGATACTAAATAAGAAAAATCTTTGCAAAGTATCCAATTAAGTATCATGACAATCATTGGAAAATCATGGAAATAAAGAAGAGTAGTCATGAAATAGAAGGAATAGAAGCTATAATTAAATGTTTACAATTTTAATGAAATGTACAGCAAGGTAATGAATATAAACTACTCATTCAAAAAAATGGTTAAGAAAAGGAAAAGTATAAGGTGGTAGATGGAAGGCTACTTGTGCTCAATTGAGAGTCATTTTTTGAAGGCAAGATTGTCATGTAGCAAATAAGAGCACAGACTGTAGATCCAGATTGACTCAGTTCTAAACATAGCTTCAACATTAATTAGCTGTGTGACTTTACACAAGTTATTTAAATTCTCTGTGCCTCAGTTTCATAATCTGTAAAGTGAAGACACTGGTAGCAGTCTTTTAAGATTTTTGTGATGATTAAATGAGGAAATATAAGTAGTATTTAGTTGAATGCCTGGAAAATAATATGTCATATCCAAGGGTTAGATAATATTATTATTATTTTTATTGTTATTATTATTTTAAATGGAGAAGTGAGTATTTTTAAATGCTATTTGGCTGGAGTCAATATATAGAAAGAAAAGATAATGTTTCTGAGGAGGGATAAAGAAAGGCTATTCAAACACAGTTGAAAGCTGAGATTCGAATGGGAGAAGAGACACTTCCATTGTCATAAGAGCAAGAAGAGAAGGAAAAAATATTGGTATCTTTCTAAATGAATTAATAGATGTTCTTAAATGAAAGTTTCTGTTTCTTTTAGAAATTTTAGGTAATATAACCAACTGTGAATGAAAAAAAATGTTGGGGGAGGGAAATAGTGTTTAGACAGCATAGAATGTTTTAAGTGGTCCACTGAAAAATGAAAAGTGATGAGGTTATTATATATGTCAGTCTGTATTCTTGTTAAATTAAGTATAAAAACCATTTTCCTACACACGCACACACACACCAAGAAAAACTGTAATAATAAAGTTCAAAACCATTTAGATCAGGAAAGGGCTTTTAAAAATATCCAAGCACACATTTTAACTCTATTATAATAATTATAGTGACTTTCAACTTCTAGTAATCACCTATCCCCTTGACTTTTATTCTGTAATTACTAAAAAATAGTATTTGTAATAATGTTTCATATGAACAATTTACTTTGTAATTAAGTGCTTTCTTCTAAATGCTAAATACAATGAACTTTCATTATTATTATTGTTATTAATTACTTGATCAGTTAAGTCTTAAAGAGTGTTACAGTGACGTTTGGAAAACGTTTGAGAATCTGCCCATTTTTAAACCAAACTATAACAAGAACAAGACAGAAAGAATGAACTGTGTAGTGTAAACAATTTTTAAGGGTTTATTTTTTGTTCTTGGTTATTTTTAAATATATGAAAATATAATCCATTGCAAAATATCTGAATGGATAGCACTAGGTTCCATAAGCCAGAGGGCAAGTATATGTCTATATTGGAAGAGATCATTCTGGGTGGAGAAATAATACTTTTTATCTGATAATATTTTCTGTAAGGATTTTAAGATCATCTGATAGGTTGTAATTTTGATAGTTTTCCAGGCCAAGTAGATACTTATTCTCTACCACAGAAAGCTTTCCCCATATCTTGACAGCTAGGGAATTCACTTTTATAGAGAAACCCATGTTTCATTACCCAGCTTTTCCAAAAAAGGCAAAAAAGTGAAGATAAAGTAGAAGTATTTCACTCAAACTTCTGCAGAAAAGGTAACTGTACAACCATCTACTTTTCTTCATGTGTGATTTGCTCTTAATTTTTTCCCCATTTACTATATTGGAAATCAAATTAGGTATATTAGGATACTTTTATTATTATATGACTATTCTGATATAATTATGTTGCTTAAAAGAATTAAACATGAATCCATTTTTGGGGAAAGGAAACTTTTTCCTACTTCAATTAAAACAAGAATACTAGTTGTTTATATAAATAAAGCCATTAGTTCAGTGAAAAAGAAGAAAAAACTTCCTCCTCAGTATGTATGAATTGAAGATTTTGCTGTGTTTATAGCATAGTTCTTGAAAATGAGTCAGTCCTGCTGTAAATATTTTAGAAATAATGCTTGATAAACTTATTTGCATATAACCTAGCTCTGTGTGTATATGTGTATATATAGAGAGAGATTAGTTTATTTTTAAATGTAAGATCAAAATAGAAACCATCACTTCAGTTACCATGTAAATAAATGGCAATTCTAAAAAATCTTTAAAAAAAGATAGCTTAGTTATAAATCCAATGATGATTGGCTTAAATATTTTTTAGAAAAAGAAAAAAGTAACTGATGATTGGGGCACCTGGGAGCCTCAGTCAGTTAAGCGTCTGACTCTTGATTTCAGCTCAAGTCATGATCTCAGGGTGGTGAGATCAAGCCCCACGTCAGACTCCATGCTGGGTGCGGAGTCTGTTTAAGATTTTCTCTCTCCCTCTCCCTCTGCCCCTCCATCTCTCTCTCTCCCTACCCCACCCCCCAAAAAGTGACTGATGATAGATAATCGGTCATTGTGTTTTCCCAACACCATTTGTTGAAAAGACTGTCTTTATTCCATTGGATATTTTTCCTGCTTTGTTGAAGATTAGTTGACCATATAGGTGTGGGTCCATTTCTGGGTTCTCTCTTCTGTTCCATTGGTCTCTGTGTCTGTTTTTGTGCCAGTACCATACTGTCTTGATCAGCTTTGTAATATAGCTTGAAGTCCAGAATTGTGATGCCTCTAGCTTTGCTTTTCTTTTCAAGATTGCTTTGGTTTTCAGGGTCTTTTGCAGTTCCATACAAATTTTAGGATTGTTTGCTCTAGTTCTGTGAAAAATGCTGTTGGTATTTTGTTAAGGATTGCATTAAATGTGTAGATTGCTTTGGATACTAGAGAAATTTTAACAATATTTGTTCTTTCAATCCATGAGCATGGAATGCTTTTCCATTTCTTTGTGTCATCTTCAATTTCTTTCATTAGTGTTCTATAATATTAAGAGTAAAGATCTTTTACCTTGTTGATTAGGTTTATTCCTAGGTATCTTATGATATTTGGTGCAACTGTAAATGGGATTGATTCCTTGATTTCTCTTTATGCTGCTTCATTATTGGTGTATAAAAATGCAACAGATTTCTGTACATTGATTTTGTATTGCAGCTGCTGAATTTGTGTATCAGTTTTAGCAATTTTTTGATGGAGTCTTTTGGGTTTTCTACATAGACTGTCATGTTGTCTGTGAATAGTGAAAGTTTGACGTCCTTGCTGATTTGGATGCCTTTTATTCCTTTTTGTTGCCTGATTACTGAGGCTAGGACTTCTAGTACTATGTTAAGTAACTATGGTGGGAGTGGACATCCTATCATGTTCCCAACAGTAGAGGAAAAGCTCTCAGTTTTTCCCCATTGAGGATGATATTAGCTGTGGGTCTCTCCCACATATACATATATAGCCTTTACGATGTTGAGGTACGTCCCTCTATCCCTACTTTGTTGAGGGTTTTTATCAAGAATGGGTGCTGTACTTTGTCAAATGCTTTTTTCTGCATCCATATTATTCTTATCCTTTCTTTTATTAATGTGTATCACATTGATTGATTTGTGAATACTGAACCCCCCTTGCAACTCAGGAATAAATCCTACTTGATTATGGTGAATGATTCTTTTAATGTACTGTTGGATTTGAGATTTTTCTTGCTTCTTGAGGAAAGCCTATATTGCTATATACTGCCCACTTATGACCGCCTCTGCAGCATCCTGAAGGTTTTGATTGTCATGTTTTCATTTTCATTTGCTTCCAGGTAGTTTTTTATTTCTTCTTTAATTTTCTGGTTGACCCATTCATTCTTTAGTAAGATGTTCTTTAAATTCCATGTTTCTTGTGGTCTTTCCAAATTTTTTCTTGTAGTTGACCAAGTTTCATAGCGTTGTGGTCAGAAAATATGCATGCCATGATCTCAATCTTTTTTGTACTTGCTGAGGGCTGATTTGTGACCCAGTATGTGATCTATTCTGGAGAATGTCCCATAGGCATTTGAAAAGAATGTGTATTCTGCTGTTTTAGGATGGAATGTTCTGAATATATTTGTTAAGTCCATCTGGCCTAGTGTGTCATTCAAAGCCATTGTTTCCGTGTTCATTTTGTGCTTAGATGATCTGTCCATTGCTGTAAGTGGGGTGTTAAAGTCCCCTACTAATATTGTATTATTGTATCAATGTTTTCCTCTATGTTTCTTATTAATTGTTTTATATATTTGGGTGTTACCAAGTTGGGGGCATAAATATTTACAATTGTTAGATCTTCTTATCAGATAGACCCCTTTATTATGATATAGTGCCTTTCTCCATCTCTTGTTACAGTCTTTGTTTTAAAATCTAGTTTGTCTTATAAAGGTATTGCTACTCTCGCTTTCTTTTGACTTCCATTTGCACAGTAAGTGGAAGTGGTTCTCTATACCCTCACTTTCTATCTGCAGGCGTCTTTAGGTCTAAAATGAGTCTCTTATAGGCAGCATATCGATGGGTGCTGTTGTTTTTTGTCCATTCTGACACCTTATGTCTTTTGATTGGAGCGTTTTGTCCATTTACATTCAAGAGTCATTATTGATAGATTTGAATTTAGTGCCATTTATTACTTGTTTTGTAATTGTTTCTGGTGATGGTCTTTGTTTCTTTCTAGTCTTTGTCACTTTTGATCTTACTTTCTTACTCAAAGAGTCCTTGGAGGTCACCAACCCCTTTAGTTTTCATTTGTCTGGGAAACGCTTTATCTCTCCTTCTATTCTGAATGATAGCCTGCTGAATAGAGTATTGTTGCCTGAATATTTTTCCCATTCAACACATTGTATATATCATGCCACTGTCTTCCTGCCTGCCAAGTTTCTGTACAGAGATCTGCTGCTAACTTTATCTGTCTTCCCTTGTAATTGAGGGATTTCTTTTGTCTTGCTGCTTTTAGAATTTTTTCTTTCTCTCTTTTCTTTATATTTTACACACTTACCTAAGATATGTCTTGGTGTTCACCTGCTTTTGTTGATTTTGTTGGGAGTTCTCTGTACCTACTGGATTTGGATGTCTGTTTCTTTCCCCAGATTATGGAAGTTTTCAGCTATAATTTCCTCAAATAAATTTTCTGCCCCCATTTCCTTCTTCTTCTGGCACTCCTATGATATGAATGTTATTATGTTCTATGGAGTCACTGACTTCTCTATGTCTACATTCATGATCTAATATTTTTCTTTCCTTCTTTTCAGCTTCAGTATTTTCCATAATTTTTACTTCTGTATAACTGATTCATTCCTCTGCTTCTTCCATCCTTGTGATCATTACATTCTGCTGGTTTTGAATATTGGTTATTGCATTTTTCATTTTGGCCTGTCTAGTTTTTAGGATTTTTTATCTCTGTGGTAAGGAACTCCCTGGTGTCTCCTATGCTTTTCTCAAGACCAGTATCCTTATGATTGTTGGTTTAAATTTTGGATCAGACATATTACTTATATTGGTTTCCCTGGCCATGACCCTTTTGTGTTCTTTCTTTTGGGATCAATTCCTCCATCTTGGCATTTTGTCTAGGTCTCTGTCTTTTTCTCTGTGTTAGGAAAACCTGTTATGTTTTCTGCTCCTGACAGTAATGGCTTTATAAAATAGAGGTCATATACTGTCCAGGGCCTGGCACTTCAGAAGTGTCTCTAGTGAATGCTGTATGCACTCTGCCACTGTGTTTCGTCTGCTCTTTCCCTCAAGCAGTCCTCTGTAGAGTTTCTCTTTGCCTGCAGTGGGGAGTGCTTGGGCCTTGGCCGAAGTGTAGCAAGTTTTAACTAGGAGTGCTCTGGTCTACACCTGATGTTATTTCCACTAGAGCTGAAGATTTGTGGAACTCTATGGTCAGTGCATGTGATGCCTGAGGTGGGTTTGTGCTCTTTTGGGGGCAGGGCTCACTGCACTGGTTCTCAGGCACATTTGCCTCCGAAAAACAGCTCCTGCAGAGGACAGGAGGAAAGGGACTTGGTGTTAGTGGTTTAAGCTACCAGTATTGGCACCGTGCTGCTTACTGAAGTTAATTTATGCTGAGGGGAGGGCAAGGGAAATGGCACTCACCAGCTTTTTTGTCCCCAGAGAGGTAATGCCACGTCGCTCAGATGCGCTCCAAATCTCTCTCATTGCATCCCAGCGGATCCTCAGATCACACAGTTTGTGCCCCTCCTAGGCTATCTGCCCTCCTTCTCCATAGGAGCCCTGCAGCCCCCACCGGACTCTACACCTGCCATATATGGGACCTCTAAAACTCCAGTTTTTGAGTTCCACTGGTTGTAAAAACTCTCGAAAATTAGCCCCTCTTGTTTTCCCAGTCAGTGGCTTTGGGGAAGTGTTTTCCTTGTGCATTCCTCTCTCTCTCTCTCCCCCTCCCTCCCTTCTCTGTAACCAGGGTTCCTTCCCCTCCACAACACCTGTGATCCGTTTCTCCCCCAAACCATGTCTCTGCACCTCCTACCTTCCATGATAAAGCCTCTTCTCTCCCTCTCATTGTGCAATTTGTTTTCAGTCCTCAGATCAATTTCTTGAGTGTTCAGAATGATTTGATATTATCTAGTTGTGTTCAAGAGACAAGGCAAGCCTAGAGTCCTCCTATTACTCCGCCATCTTAGCTCCTCCCTATCATTACAGTCTTAAATTACACATAGACATCCCACAGGCTAAGAATCTGCTCTGAGTATGTGCTACATTGTAAAAAGTGTCCTGAAATACTATAAAACATCATTATACAGTCATTCAATGCTTCTTAAGAGAAAGACTTCAAGAAAAAGTTGACGACTTATATGTAGTGTTTCATAGATTTGAAGACTGGTGTTAGAATCATACAATGAGAGGTACATTTGATTTAATGAGTAATTATGAATAACCATACTACTTTTTATTTTTATGGAATTTGCTTTTATAATAAAATGAAAAGTATACTCTCTGATTCCTATCTTCCAGGAGCATTCAGTATGTAAAATCATGCTTGGAGAACTGAAAATTATCTACTTTTTCAGATGTACACAGGACTGTCTTGGTGATGAAGAAAACTCTTCTTATTTTCAAATAGAATACATATACTTTGCACGTGTTTTTATTAACTTCTGCTGTGTTCCTAATTGTTATAAACATTTTTGGAATTGTAAGAAGGCAGCTTCTCTTTTCTAATCAGTAATTTACTTCTACTTTATAGCTGTGTTTAACATAAAACCTGATATCACAGATTCAGACAGAAACTGCAAATTCTTTAAAGAACAGATTCATCCAGGTTAACTTCAATAGGCTAGAAGCAGAGTCTCATATTTAATAAATGTTCTCTGAATAATAAACAATAACAACTTGTAATAATAAAATACAAATCCAAAATTTCAATCCATGTGGTAGACTCTCCCTATCTGGCCTCCTCCACTGATACCATTATTACAACACAAAAGAGTCAGAGATCATATTCTTGGTCTCCTTTACCCAAAGAATTTTCAGAAAGTATGCAACAAACCAGATTTTCAGTCAGTGACTACTTGCGTGCAAACACTTCAGCAGTTCGGCGGTGAACAAGACGGGCAAGGACGAACACTTAACAAGTAACTGCAGGTGCTCTTAGAATAACTAAGGCATAAACTCAGCATTTTTTCTAAGTGTATACCAAGAGGACTTTAAGTGACCAAGGAGTCAGAGAATATTTCCTTGATGTAGTGAGATTTGAGGAAGAAAGTTAAAGAATGAATAGGAAATTATGTGGTGGGACAGCATTCCAGATAGAAGAAAGTGCGTGAGCATCCAGAGACTAGAGTAAGTTTAAGAATATTAAAGATATTTAATATACCAGGGCATAGTGAGCAAAGGGAAAATGTACATGATAGAGCAGGAATAGGCCAAATAGGCCCAGAAATCAGACCTTGATCCTGAAAACAATGGGAAGCCATTAAAAGGCTTAAGGGTAAGGAGTGACAATAAGGTTAGCATTTTAAAAAGATTTCTGTCTGGATGATCGAAAAGAATAAGAGTTGCAGTCAGGCATGCACAAATAGATACAGAGAATATAGTTAGAAAGTTAGGAATGAGTTTAGAGGAGAGATTAAGTTACATAGTAATGGTGATACAGGAAAATGGAAAATTATTGAAACTTCTGACAGTAGAATTTATATGATTTGATGGTCTTGAGAATTGGGGATGAAGTTGTAGGGGATATAAAATAAGGTGATTCAGTTTTCAGATAAGGTATCATTCATAGATATAAAAACAATATAAATGTGATTAAAGCTTCTATTTTAGATTTATTAGAATTGCTTACATTTACCATGCTATGATTCTAGCTCTCCCCTATTAATCAGAACAAGTCAGAGACATAGTTACACTTGCTGTTTTCATTTCCATTTCTTACTTCCATTCACTCTCAAGTTATTGCAATCTGTTTGGAATTAACCCCATTCCTGATGTTTACACGTAGTCCAATGAAACCACTTAAAGCAAAGTCACCAAAGCCTTTACTGAAGCTAAATACAGTGGACACTTAAACTTACCTCTATTTAGACATCCCAAACATTTCAGGAATGAAAGTATGCCTTAAAATTGTTTTTTAAGTCATATGTTAGTAGTATATTTCTAAACTGAACACAAAATTATGGAAATAAAAGATCTAAAAAAGAAGATATTTGGAATTAAAATTGTCTCCAAGAATTCCAGGGATTATTCAAGAATGTAGGAGAAATGTAGGGGAATGTAGAGAAAATGTAGAGAATCTAGGGAAAGGAAGGGAGAAATGCAGACAAGGAATATATGAAATACATAATAAGAAACATGGATCATATCCAGTATAGAGGCTCAAATGCAAAAGTTCAACATCCAACTAGAGTAGTTCCAACCTAGAATTCTATGTAATTAGTTTAACAATTTTATGTAGGTTAGTTTAACAATTGAGTTTGAGTTTAAGAGATATTTTCAGACAAGAAAAAATTCAAAAACCTATATCACATTTAGTATTTCTTAGTGATTTCCTTGGGGATTGACTCTAGCAACATGAATAAATAAACCAAAAGAGAAACATAGGCTCTGGGAATAGGAAACCCAACCAGGGATGTTATAAAGGGAAATCCTAGTGGATATCAGCTAGGATAGGGATGCTGGAAAAAAATTTCTTGTGCAAAAAATAAAAGTCATTAAAAATCCACAAAACCAAAGGAAATGTCATCAAATGCTGCACTTGGCATTGTGGTAAACAGAGTAATGCAAACACTGTATAACTGCTTTGGTAGGTTCAATTTCAGGTACAAAATTACAATCCACCTTTATATTGTAAAAGTAGAGATGACAAAAGTTAAAAAATAGAAATGAAAGAATGAGTTTGTTACATTTCATTTGGTAAACTTGTCTAGAGTTTTCTGAACAAAAAATAAAGATATAATTATGTTATGTAAAGTTACAAAAGAGACCGAGGGAAGAATTAGCACTAGTGACACAATTGCAGAATGAGAGAGAAGGTGAGAAGATATGGGGGGCTGTTAGTGGCTACACCACCTTTCCATGGCAAAAAGTCAATAAATGTTGCCTATAATTGATCCACATAAGAATTAAAAACAGAAGCATATTACTTAGCAATATAGACAAAACACCTTTTAAAAGTGGTAACATGGGCGGAGTGAGTTTAATAATGGAATGTTGTCTTCATTATATATATTAGATCTCATTTTTAGTATGTTCATGCAATATTTTTATGTATCATTTTAATTGCACAGAAAATTTTGAAAATACAAGTACGTTAGAATTTTAAATGATAATGATGTTATAGTCTCTTCTAATATTTTTAAAGATGTTTTTATTTATTTTAGAGGGGGGAGGCACAGAGAGAGAGAGAAGGCGAGAGAGTCCTAAGCAGAGTGTACTGGGTGCAGAGCCCGAGACCCTGAGATCATGACCTGAGCTGAAGAATCAGATGCTTAACCAACTGTGCCCCAATAGTCTCTTTAGATCTGATGGGATGAACTTTTGATTTTATATATTCAAGAAATAATTGTATTTGCATCTTTGTTTTTCAAAAGTCTCTTCACCGGTGACTACTAAATGTATCAACTTATCTTTCACATATTGTATAGTATTACAACTAACAGAAACTTTTCCATATTATCGTTTTTTTAAATTTGTCATCTTATATGTAGCTTCCAACACTTAGTTTATTCCATTATCCACCTACCACTAGGTTGTTTTTCAAAGAGTTATTATTATTTTATTCTTCATATCACAGGCAGGTCTATTTTCATTCATTATTTTTCAAGTCTAGTTAGGTATAGGGAAACAGACAAAAAGGAGTGGCTCCTGTTTTCGCTAAGTGTTATGTTCTAACAAAGATCGTTACCCAATTTCCAAATTCACTGGTTATGGTGCAGTACCTCTTTTCTTAGAATATACTTCTTTTGAGTACATCCCGCCCCTTGAAACTTTATCCTTCTTTGCTCTGAGTCGAGGTTTTTTGGTTCTGTCACATCTGGCTGGCTAATCTCAGCTCCCTTAACTTGATCAATTTCCAACTGCTTTTAAAATGTAGGTTCCACTTTTTTTTAAATCTCTTTATTTGACACATTATCCCTTAGTGATCTCTTAGTCATTGACTATGTGTATATTTTTTTCTTCTAAGTGCCTGACCTACATATAAGCATTAAGCTGTGCCATAGGCATCTTAAACTTAACTTATCAAAACTGAATTTCCTTTCTGTCCCCTACTCTCACACAAAAGTGCTTCCTTATGCCCTAAGATAACACAGTTTTGGGCAGATAGAAGTAGTTCTGATATTTTAATGTAGGGAAGGCCTTTTTAAAATACAGACTGCTAGAATTTCTGGTTCTGTAGGTCTGGGGTGAAAACTTCAAATGTGCATTTCTAACAGGCTTCCCTGTGATACTGGTGATTTATCTGCACCTTAACTGCAGTTTGAGAACCATTGGCACACAGCAATCAGTTAATATGTGGTAGGTCAATAATTACTATAAATTGATTAATGTTTAAAATATGTAATATGGGCTCAAAAATCAAATTGAACTCAGTATGATTAAATGACAAGAAATATTCATAGAACTTTAGTCTGAAAGAACAAAGAACATTTGGTGAAACACTCTCTTATTGTAGATTAGTAAACTCAAGTATAAAGGGATTAAATGATTCATCTGAGGAAAAATAACTACATTCCACCAATCCTGACTTCCCATAAAAATAAAATAACTTTATGTGTAACATTTGTATTTAGCTGATCAAGGATTAGTTTTCTAATTCAAGATAGACATTGAGCAGATTATTTTTTTCTCTAGATAAGTAGGCCCTTGCATATAGGCACAAATTTTGTAAAAATGAATTGAAATACTACTAACTTCTAAGGCTGCCTCCCATGCCCACTGAAATGCATGCAAAGAACAGAGAAATCTAGAGCTTAGTACCCTGGTTAAGGTTAAAGATTCTCACCAATCGAAGCAGTGTTTGGGCAAGCAGTTTTTTCAGAAAAGTAAACAGAGATTACTTGACCCCTACTGGTCCTGAAGAAAGTTGAATCCTTTATTTGTCCAGAGCTGAAAGGACTTTCATCAATGCAGTGAGTGTCAAAACTGTGGCAGGCCTGTGCTCTTAAGCTGTTTTATTGTTTTCCCAAGTTTGAATATTTAACAAGATTCACTAGACTTTACTTGTATGAGGCATTTGTTTAAAGGCAAAGGATTACAGGGCTTTGGAGAAAGAGAATGCACACATGGCATCAAAGGCCCAAGAACCTTTCCCCAACATGAGCTCCCCGTGGGCTTAATCTTCAGGCATGTGGAACATGCTGAGTTTCTGGCTTGATCCACCAAAATCTGTGCAAGGAGACTTGATTTGGGGGGGAGCTCAACAACAAAGCTCTCAGTAGCTCTTTAAATGGTCAAGCCAGAATAATCAAACCAGATAGACTAGCTGCAAAGCATTAGTGCGAAAGTTAAACTTGGGGTTTCCAGTGGAGCCTCGGACCCTAAACAGTACAGCAAATATCCCACTGCCCTCTTTTTGGCTAAAAGAAAAAAAATCAGATGCATGGATGTCTCTAGAAATAAAGATAGAGCTTTTTCAGTCCAGCTGCAAATCAACTTTATCCTACACAGCAGTCTTATAGAGGTCACTGAAACTTCTTTCTTATGGACCAGCTGCATGAGGGTCAAGCAGACTGAATCCCAGGTCTCTAGAAGTGGGTTACCAAGATTAGGTAGGCATACAGATTCTGAGCTCTTCAGGAAAAATTAACCAATCCTTCTCAAGTATATGCTAGAAGCCACTTACACAAGTGACAGTGAAAGCATTGGTGTCTAAATATAAAATGCTTAAATCATAATCAAGTTGCTTCAGAGAGAGATATATATAGGCCTGCAAGCTTTAAATACTCGGGGGACAGTCTGGTGACCAAATAAAGAAGTCTCATGACAAAGTTGTATTTCCTTTAAGAATACTAATCTCCAAAAGGGAATGTCTTAAAAATAGGAATGTTTTGTGAAAGGAAAGTATGTCCAAAAAGTTGAAGAAATATAATAGGTTGCTGTTTCTGATTAGATGTATGTGTTATCAAGTACCAATTACAACTACACTAATTATGGACAAGGAATTGGGAGACCTCTAAGTCATCAGGAAAAGATGTGAGGAAAAGAAAAATTTCCATGTGTTCTCCAAAACACAGCAAGTGTGTTTTTTTTAAGGGAAGAATCTTATTCCAGTATGTTTATCCAGTTTTATTGCCTACTTTTTTATTTGTATTCAATTTTATCATCTATGCAATGAAACTCATTTGGGAGGCTCTAATTAATTGTTTCAAAGTATGGTCTCATGGCTACCTGCATTTGCAACATCAAGGGAATGTTTCTCAAACTTAAATGTGTATAGGTCATCTGAGAATCTTTTTTTAAGATGTAGACTCTGATTTCATAGGTCTGGAGTAAAGCCTGAAATTCTCTTCTAATAAGTTCCCAGCTAATATCTATGTTCCTTTTTGAATACCAGGGATTTATTTTCAAATTGTGTATGTGTGTGTGTATGAGTGTATGTATAAATTCACAAAAGCAGATACATCAAGGGAATCAATCTCTGGAGTTAAGCCTGAAAAATCTGCATTCCCAAAGTCAACTTTACCCCAAGTTTTATCAACAATTAAGCTTAAAAACTACTTGGTTAAATGAATTTAAACATCTAAGTTAACTTTTGGCTATAAAATTACGTGGATCTAGTCTCACCCTGATACTCTTTTAAGTCCTAAATTGAAGGGTGACATATTCTCACACTTTTCAGGCCATCTGTGTTGCTTGAGTATCTATGACTTGGGAACAGCTGCCAAGCTCTCTGTCACTAAATTCAAATTTTAATTAGGTCTGATCTTTTGCTAAAAGGTCTAAGATAAAACCATTTGTTCTACCCAAACCTAGGAGATTCTGTATTTGGATGAGGGGCCAAATATAACATGATACTTCTTCTAGAACACAGCTAAAAAAAGATTCCAAAAAAATAACATCACATTTTTTTTCCTGTCTCGTCCCTGGCTTTTCTGGGGTGACACCTTTAAATTCACTCTGAGCTCCTTTCATGCCCCTCCACAACTCAGTTCTCTACAAGAAATGTTTACCTAAATAAATCCCTCGCAGAGTATGTGACATGGAGTAGGTACGTTACATCCTTGTACATTAGTTCCTTCCCCTCAAAGGATTTCTTCTTTTTGTTACTGTTATTCAAATATTATTGAATTGAGCACAACAAGGTAACATGATGATTTCTCATATGGCCTAACAGTGTTTTCTAATTTCCTTTTTCCTTTCCTTACAGTATAAGCAAGTGGAGCAATACATGTCATTCCATAAGTTACCAGCTGATATGCGTCAGAAAATACACGACTACTATGAACACAGATACCAAGGCAAAATCTTTGATGAGGAAAACATTCTCAATGAACTCAATGATCCTCTGAGAGAGGTAAGATTAAGAGTCCTCGATCTCCATGGTACATGGTCGTGGTCGATTTTCTCTTTTCATGGCAAATCTCCACGTCCGTGTTATGATAGTACTCAAGAAAAATCAGAACTAAATGTTAATACATCTTTTTTTACCTTCATTCTCCCGTATGTTCTCCCGTATATAGACTTTTAATTGTTGAAAAAAAAAAAGTACTGGAAAACTGTTCTTGTAATCATGATTGTCAGAACAGTTTTATCTTCGATATCCGTGGTTATAAGAGTTCCTTCATGTGCCCTCATTGTGTCTTCCACTCTATCCTCTCATGTTTACTGAACTGTTTCTTTATCTTCGTTTTGATTTCTCCTCTCTTCCCATGTTCATTTCACGTATTAGACCTTAGACCCTGATTACAGACTAACCTGACCTCTTGTGAGTAATTCATTTCCTCCTATCTCCTCATTAAAACACTTTTGCCTTGGAGCTTCTTTCCATCCCTCCCTAGAAGGCTTCTCTCTGCCCCCGGGAATGTTCTGGTCACTCCTAGACCAAAAGAATATTGGTGTGATTGTTCATATTTCTCACACTGCTTTTCTTTCCTTTCTTTCTTTTACTACCAACCTTCTCAAATAATTACTGTATAGTCATTACAATGTGTGGTTTGATCTCCACTTCTTCACTGTAGTTGTTTCCTTGAAAGTTATCGGTGATCTGTTATTCATCAAAAAGCCTTTGTCTTTGAACCCTTGATGGTCCTTTTAAACTGTTAGCAAAACACACAACCTGAATCTCTTTTTTGGGCTTCCTTAGCACTGAACCATTACTAAGCCTTAGGCTTTTCATTTTGCATTTCTGGATTTGTTCTTTTTTTTTATTTATTTCTTCTTTCACATTAATTCTGTAAATATTGTGCTCCAAGTTCTTGCCAATAACACTGTTTTCTTAAAATCTACATGATTTTCCCGACTCCATATATAGTAAGCTGTGTAATACAGTCATTATCTTCCATTACTAAACCATTTTTCCTTTGCAGTCTCTCAGTAAATGTTTTAGTCATTCTCTCAAATCATTTGGAATGTAAAATTGTAGTCTTTTTTCTTTTAATCTTTTTCTGCTCTGCCCATCCAGTCAATCGCCAAATGCCATCAGTTCACTGTGGCAGTCCATCCCACACCTGCGCCCTTATTTCCTTCCCCACCACTATCGCCCTGACCTTAATCTTCTCATGTGGACAATCGGAACTGTCTCCTTAGTTTGCCTTCCAGCCTCTGGGCTGTTTCCTCTAACTACCATTTAAAACATCATTGCCAGATTAATCTTTTTTTTTTCTTTTCATATGCACGAGCTACTCATTTCTCTGCTCAGAAACTTTCACTCTTTACATACAAAATTAAATCAAATTTAGTCTCCCTAGGCTCATATTCCAGCCCTTCTGTGCTCTAATTTCAGCTAAATTTCCAGCTTTATTCTCCCTGCTGCTCTATGTGTTCCAAAGTGGCCTACAGCCAAACTGTGCAACTTGCTGTTTTGCAAAAATCAATTATAATTTCTCACCTTGCATCATATGTTTTTCAGAAATGTCTGTCATCTGTTAGCAAAATCTAGTTCAAATATTTCTTTATTTACAACTATTTTTTTTTTATTTTCCAGGGTAGATTTCATCTCTCTTTTCTCTGACCCCTAATGCACTGAGTCAACAACTCATGTGTGCTCCTTATCTATTCTGTTTTTGTTATCATTAGTGTTTCATATTTGTTTTCTCCACTTTTGTCTTGAAAGTTCCTCAAAAGCAAAGGCTTCCTTATAGTTTAAAATTTTCTTGAAATTCCTAGTACATGTAGCATATATTAAATGCTCAATAAATATTTTCATTGCAACTAACATCTTTACTATTTATAACCATTCCTAAGCTTTTGCATCTCTTAAAAGTTATTCATAATTTTTTTGAGCCTTAAACTATCAGTTGAGTTTGTCAATAAAGGAGCTAAACATCTGCTGTTGATTAGCTTATTTTCTTTACAAACACCTCAAATAAGAATATCATTTATTTATTTATTTATTTTGCTTTGGGAACCCCAATTTAAACTTCATTTTTTGTTGTATTTTTAAAAATAAAATAATGTGTTTTTTTTTTTAATCTATCAATATGCTTTGCTTTATCTCTTTGTTGGATTACAGAATTTGTTTTAAATCTAAATCCCCTAGGGTGCATGGGTGGCTCAGTCCACTAAGCATAGGACTCTTGACTTTGGCTTCAGTCATGATCTCAGGGTTGTGAGATCAAGCCCTGCTTTGGGTTCTGTGCTGAGTGGGGAGCCTGCTTAAGATTCTCTCTCCCCTCCCTCCCCTACTTTTTCCCTTTCTAAGATAACAATAATAATTATTATAATAATAAATAAAAAATCCAAATCCCCTTCACCGAAAGGCAGAAGGTCAGGACACTGGAACCAGGCTGGGTTCTCAAGGGCCCAGAGTGGTTCAAAGACAGGCAGGAGAGGCCATAGCAGGGAGACAAATATAATCCAAGAGACAGTATCAGATATTAAGACTAAATCAAAAGACAGGAAGACACTATAAAACTAAGGATATATTTCAAAGAAACAGGAAAGGGGCACCTGGGTGGCTCAGTTGGTTAAGCGTCTGCCTTCGGCTCGGGTCATGATCCCAGAATCCTGGGATCGAGCCTGCGTCAGGCTCCCTGCTAGGAAGCCTGCTTCTCCCTCTCCCTCTGCCACTCCCCCTGCTTGTACTCACTCTCTGTCTCTGTCAAATAAATAAATAAAATCTTAAAAAAAAATACAAAGAAACAGAAATTTTAGGATTCCAGCATAAAATGTCATTGAGGGAATAGAGAAAGCCAGGGTAAAAATGAGTGTAAAAGCCCTAAAGTTGCATGCTTAAATGAGAAGCATTCCTCTGTGCTGAAAATGCATAGTGTAGTATAAAATTGGGATAACAAGAACATCTTCTTAATCGTGTGTATTTTATTAACTACCCTTGCTCTTGCCACACATTAACTTAACTCTGATCTTCATTGGAAAAAATGCACTTTTCATTTTTACCCCCTACACCCATCCACAGCGATATGAGACCATATGTCCAATTTCCTTCTTTCCTACAACTATTCAGTCACTAAATTATGACCAATGTTTTTCCTCATATTTTCAAATACCATAATTCAGGGTCTCAGCATCTTTTAATTCAACATCTGAAGTGTTCTCACAACTGTTCTCCCTGCCTTTGATCTCAGTTAGCTCAAATGCATACCTAGAAAATACGAGTTTGACGATTCTCCTCTCTTCTTCCTAGAACCTGCTCATGATCTCCCATCCCCTACAGGAAAAAGTCCAATTTTCTTGACAATGCATATGAGACACTCCATGCTCTGCCTTAATCTTTACTTTTTTCTATTAATACTTCATCAGCATGGAATTGTTCATAATTTTCTGGGGAAAAGAAAAGTGCTGTTGATTGCCTCATTGCTTTTCCTCATGCTACTCTATCTTCACTCCTTTCGATTAAGTTTATATTCCACTTCCCAGTAAGCATTCTTACTACACATGAACTTCCTCATAAATTTTCCCTGACCACTCTGTCTCTCACATTGTATTTATCACTTGTCAGTTTATTGTTTGTCTCTTCTAAGACTATGAGCTTCTTGAGGCTAGAGATGATGCCTTAATCTTTATATCTTTATTGACCAGTTATAGTAGGAACTCACTAAGTATTTACTGAATGAACAGCCTTTAACAGAATTATGAATGAAAAAAAGACTAAGAGTTTGACTACTTAATAAAATTAGGGATCTTATAAGTGAATTCATTAAATGCTCAGACACTTAACACCTTAAAAGGTGAAAACCATGTTCTCCATTTGTTCCCTGCTTTTCAGCTGTTGCTCATCTGGCATCAGAATTATGCAAAAGCCTACATTTAATGTTATACTGAGTTAAGACTTTATTAGAAAGGAAACAAGATGAGTAGGATAAGAAAGTAAGAAGACACATAGCAGAGAGATAACAGGAGTCATTATTTAACTAAAACTTGAACCTAAAAAAGCCAGACATGTTTTCTGAAGAAAAGTTCAATAAGGACAATGAGAAATTACATCTTGCTCCCTATTAAATTGGACTATTATGTACTCACTGTATTAAAGTCATAGTGGTAGATCACAAGAAATCTTTTTAACTTAGACGTTAAGGCATCAACTTGGGCAAAGGCATATTTTGGTCACTGTTGTGCTCCTAGCGTCTAGAAAGTGCCTGGCACCTAGAAGACATTGAATGACTGATATCATAAATGTCAAATGAGTGAAAGTAGAATACTCAGAAGAGGAAAGCTGGATTATTTGTTATGTATTTTATGACAGAAGGTAAAAATAGAAGATTTGCATGGTATACACATACACATGCAGTGTATAATTGCTAAATATATGTTCAATGTTGAGTCAATCACCATTTTATATTGCAACAAGACTTTTAACTTAAACTTCTTCATTGTGCAGAAAGCTTATTTTTATGAAAATATGTAGCCTAATTTGAGATGCTAATGTATACTAAAGAACAGTGATTTCTGCTAACACAAGTCTGGGTACTCAGGAATGTATAGAAGTGAAGGGTAAGTCAAACCTGCAGACTCTCAAAAACATGCAAAAGACCTATTGCTTAAAAATATAAAATGCAATATTAAGGAATGTGAAAATTATCCTATATTCATAATCAATTAAACCCATATTATGTTTTATCCATTTTATATCCCAGCTTTTTTTTCAATGTGTCTGAATACTTTTAAATATGAAGACTTTCAAAGATATAAAGTGGCAGAAAGAATATCACTTGAATGATTTTTTAAAGCTCTTAGAAAAATCTCATACCGCATGTATGCAAATTAATTCTGTTAGTGGTTACTACAAAAACACTACTTCATTGAGTGCACTCTTCTATTTCCATTTCTGTGGCATAAATTAGGTGATTTATCTTTTCATATGTTGGAGACAAATTGCTGAAATGCCTTTAACAAATATCTGGTTCATTCTTATTGTTCTTGTTTCAATAAAAATGGTACCTCCTCAAAGAGGCCTTCCTGAGAAGTTTATCTAAATGAGTTCTCTTGAAGTCCTTCTCCATCACATAAGCCTTTTTGTTGTGTACAGACCACTCTGTTGTCTTGGATCCAAGAAGGCAAGGACTTTGTCTTTCTTGATTTCCACCATAACTTCAGTCCTTAGTACATATTTAATAATTACTTATTGGATAAACAAATGCAAAGAAAGTTTGGATGTCACACTTTGCAAACCATCTTAAGGAATCATTGATTGTTAGAGCTCAAAGAGAGCATTTTATCAACAAAACAGTGGTGTTCATGTGGATAAAAAGTGATGCCCAGAACTATGAAGTACTCCGGCCATAGCATATTCTTAGTATCACTTTCAATCATACTATGGAAAATGTGGTTTCTCATGTATAACAAAAGGATGCTGGCATCTCTAGATTCCTCTGTGATTTTGATTTTTATGTATATACTATAAGCCAGCATGTTCTATTTTGCTTGTGGTTGGTTTTTATTTTCTTTTTAACTTTCTTTAGATATTTGCATTAGTGATTTAGACAGGATGAGAGAAGGGGATTTTTTTTTTTAAGATTTTATTTATTTACTTGAGAGAGAGAAAGATCGTGAGATAAAGCATGAGTGGAGAGGAGAGGGAGAAGCAGGCTCCCCATGAGTAGGGAACCCTACATGGGGCTCGATCCCAGGACCCTGGGATCATGACCTGAGCCGAAGGCAGACACTTAACCGACTGGGCCACCCAGGTACCCCAGAGAAGGGGATATTTCAATAGAGTACCATTATAGAAGGTAAATAGATACTCTGTCCAATTTCTATAACCCAGTAACATCAATGCAATAGACAAAAAATACTTATTTTTATATTCTATACCAAGTCTTCCCAGAGTATTGTCGGTGGCTCATGGAAGAATTGTTGCTGGCCTCCCTGTCCAAACTGAAGTAGTAAGCCACCTCAGGATGGAGAAGATTCAGAGCAGCAGATGAAGTTGTGTGCCCATCCTCAGGTTAGGCCATATGACCTAAACACTGGCTCCACTAGAATTGCCAACATTCTGAGAAGTGACTGTAAAGTCATCTTAAAAAATTCACTTCACTGTGAACTAAAATACTTGGACCAGAACAACTGTAATATTCTGAGAAAATCTTTAAGATGATGCTCAGAAACTTGGCATTGTGAATTAAAGCTGATATTTTATGATGTATGTATTCATTTTCTATAATCTTCAATCTCTTGTTCTTCTGTGGCTGTATCTAGTCAAAATTCTGAGTCTGCAAAGCCCAACTTAATCTCTAGAAACCTCCCCACCCTCCAGTTGTTATTTGACCTGGGTCTGCCTAGAGAAAGATTTTCTTTCTTCTCCTTCCATTCACTTAAAATAAGCTCCTATTCTCCCACAGCTGCTCAGAAGGATCCAGTTTTATTATTTTAAACTATTCAGTTTAAATCCCTTTTATGATACTCTCAGTGCCATTAATAGTCATATGTATGCCTTCAGTTGTACAACAAACAATGAATGAGAAGCTACTATGGAGGGACTATGCAGGATCATGGTTAAGTGCATGGCCCTGGTTCTACCAGCCCCATTTAAATCCAGCTCCACAACTTACTATATGTATGACTTTGGGCCATTCAGTAACTTGTATATATTTCACTTTCCTCATTTTTAAATGTGGATGATGGTGATAATAACTACCTCGTAGAGATGTTATAAAGATTAAATGAGCAAAAAGTATAAAAAATTAAAAATGCATCTGGCACACAGTAAGTGCACAGTAAAATTTAACTTTTGGTATTACTTTGATTCAATGAAGAATAAGATATAGTCCCAGCTCTCATGGCTCTTATAGCTTAGAGACAAAAATTTCAATAATCAATTATAACTGTGTGTAAGTGCCACGAGAGGGTCATTCAGAGGGTGTTAGGCCAAACACAGGAGAGACAAGTCCAACCTTATCATATGTCTCATTTCTTCTGGAATGTATTCAAACAATCTGCTGATAAGTTCTTCCTTCATTTTAACAGGCAATTTTCTGGAGACAAGTTCTTAGCATCAAAATTTGGCATTAAAATGTTAGGATCATGATACTGATGAATGCTTTAGCAAAAGCAGGCAGTATATTTAAAACTAAAAAATTAATTAGAAAAATTCTGTGAACTATACCCCTCTGTTTATGAGAGCCTGTTGGAATGTGTACAAAGTAAGAAGGTCTGTTTTTAACATGATCAGATTTATACTTATTTGATTAGAGCAAAATGGCAAACTTAACTGTCGAGAAAGAGGTTAATGCCCTTCTGAGCCTGTCTCCAAAGTTCAGAACTGATCTATTTTTAAACAATGGAGTGTGAAGAGCCATGGGCTGAAAATAGGTACAGATCATGTGTCCCAGTAGAATATAGGACGTCAGTATATTTCATTTTCACAGAACATGAATCAGGCTGAGAGTATAATACTGTCCTTCTGACCTTTAATTTGTTGAATAGACTGTTAGGGAAGAAAGCATAATTTGCATGCATATTTACTTGTGCAATTCTGAATCATTTTTTTTGAAGTACATACTTGTTGATTTTTAAAATACCCTCAAAATATGTTTAGTTAAGATTAACTAAAAGAGGCTAGAATCATAGAATTGTAAGTTTATACAGGGATCTTATAAATTATCAGATATTCATGTAACAGGCACAGTAACAAAAGGCTAGAAAGACTAAGTGGCCTGGTCATGGTCACATTGCCAAACAAAGAAATTGAGTCTTTTTCTCTCTTTTGGTGTATTTTCCCTTGCATCCCTGGTTTCTAGAAAACAAATAGACAAAAAACATTTATCGATTTCTTAATGTGTGCAAAACATTGATCCAAGCATGATGGGAAGGTAAATTGTAAAATACGGTTTTAGTCTCAAAGTGCCTACCATATGCTTGTAAGAGACAAGATAGAAATACATGCAAAAAAAAAAAATAAACTATAAAAAAAGTTAAAGTACATTACTAAAAATACAAGAAATGTAAAAAGTTCACATATAGTTAATTGCCAGAGCAAAGCTGACACTACATACTGAAATTCTAAATGGATTGGAGACTTACATGCACAGCTTGAAATCATAAAACTCCCAGAAGAAAACACAAAGGAAAAGCTTCTTGATGTTGATCTTGGCAGTGATTTTTTTGGATGTGACACCTAAAACTTGAGTGACAAAAGCAAACATAAATAAGTGGGACCACATGAAACCAAAAAGCTTCTGCACAGCAAAAGACATAATCAACAAAATGAAAGACAACCTATAGAATGGGAGGAAGTCTGTGCAGACCACCCATCTGATAAGACATTAATATCCAAAATATACAAGGGACTCAAATGACTCAAGAGCAAGAAAATAAGTAGTCCAATTAAAAAGTAGGCAAAGGATGTGAATAGATATTTTTTTGTCACTCAAATGCCCAACAGGTATTTGGAAGGATGCGCAACATCATCAGTCATCAGGGAAATGTAAATTAAAGCTACAATGAGATATCACTTCACATCTGTTAGAATGGCTATTATTAAAAAGTCAAGCTATAATAAGTGCTGGTGAGGATGTGGAAGGGATATCGGGAAAGGGGAGTGGGGAAGATAATATGCATTATTATAATGAGAGAGAGCCAGACCACTGGACCTTTTCCTTGATTTTTCCTAACATTGTTCATTACTTCCCTCCTTCCCCCCCAACAAGGTTTCTCTAGTGGCATTGTTTCTTTCTAGGGCTTCAAAAATTAGTCCTATGCAATACTATATAATTCCATTTATATGAGGTCCCTGGAATAGACAAATTCATAGCAACAGAAAGTAAAATAGAAGTCACCAGGGATTGAGGGGAGAGAGAAGGGGGGATTATTGTTTAACGGTTTCCAGAGTTTTTATTGGAAATGTTGGAAGAGTTAGATGCAGTGGTGGTCACACAGCATTGTGAACATATTTGTGAACTACACACTTAGGAATAGTCAATACTATAAAATTGTTATATGAAAATTTTAAAAATTAATCTTATAAAATAGCACCCAATCCTATATCTCTAGTTTGGATCTTTAGAGCCATTTCCACCTGCCACCTGCACTTGTCACCTGAAGGCCCAAGATGCTTCAAACTCAATACAAAAATAAAGCAAAATCCTTTCTCCATATAACTGAATATCTTTGGAGATTTATTTCTCCCCAGACCAAAGAGCTCAGAAGTTGTTAAAGTATGTGGGTTGTGTTCCATGTCACTTCCGAGTGATCCTAACTGGATCATGTATGTATCTTGCCACTGCCCACTCCCTCACTTTGGGAGCTGGGGTTCCGCTGTGTCTTGGCAGATATTCAGAAAGGAACAGCTTCCTCTTTCTTGCCACACTTTACCGTCCTAACTTGCTCTGTAAGTTTGCCAGGGTTGCCATAACAAAATACAACAGACTGCGTAGCTTAAAAAGAAATGTATTTTTTCACTCTTCTGGAGGCTGCAAGTTCAAGATCAAGGTGTCAGCAGATTTGGAGTCTTCTGAGACCTCTCTTCTTGGCCTACAGTTGTCCACCCTCTCCCTCTGTCTCCCCATGGTCTTTTCTCTGTGCTAACATATGCTGGCTATCTGTTTCCTCTCCTCATAAGGACACCAGTAAGATTGGATTAGGGCCCACCCTAATGAATTCATCTTAACTTGGTTTCTTCTATACAGACCCTCTTTCCAAATAGGATCACATTGCAAGGTACTGGGAATTAGGGCTTCAGCATATGCATTTGGGGAGGATACAGTTCAGCCTAAAACACTTGCCAATGCATGCAGTGCTCCATGCAAGTCTAACTAATGTGGTATATAAATGAATGTTTAATGCATCTTAGGATGCCTGTCTGGCTTTAGGGCTGGCCTGATTTCCTCATGTCCTTTGCACATGTACATATGTTTTATACACAGATTATTTCTATTACTGACTGTTAATGATGAAAATGAATTTATGTGGATTGTATTTTAAATTCTGAAATATAGGTTCTTATACATATGTTTTATACACAGATTATTTCTATTACTGTTAATGATGAAAATGAATTTATGTGGATTGTATTTTAAATTCTCAAATATAGGTTCTTATCAAATTCTCCAACAACAAACACCTTCTCTTGGGATTGTCTTCTAATTCACACTACTATCTGCTGGTTCTGTTTTAATAATATTTTTTAGTTCAGCATATTTCTGAACACCAGTCTGCTTTACTTGCTGTATTTGACAGTTCAGATCAGTCTATGTTTACCATGTCAGATAGGCTTAACACTTACTCTGCAAATTATTCTTACAACTTGCTTACAGTTTGTAGACCAATGGAGCTGCATTCTGTTGGAGTTTATACAAATCTGTACAGGGCTTCAGCCTGGGATACCACACAGCAGGGCTGAGATACAAGGTCTCCAATGAACACGCATGTTGTCAGTATACAATTCCTTAATATAGGTTTGTTTGGTCTGTTTCTACCTCTTTTTCTTTTCTTCATAATCAAATTTAAGTGAATGTTAACTGAATTTTCTGTCACTTGCTATCATTCTGCCTGGTACCTAATGGAACAATATGTCCTTATGTTCTAGGAAGGCAAATCAATGGGACGATGCTAAGACTAAATTAATTTCAAACTTCATTTGCATTTGTATTGTAAGGCATAAATGTGATTTAATACCTCAAGACCAAATTAGATGCATATGAGAACTGTAATAACAAAAAACATTAAAATGTTTGAATCTGTCCATCTCAAAATTCATCTTGTTCTGATCAATCCTTTACATGCAGGCAGATTTCATTTAAGCCACTTCATCATAATTGGCCATTTGTATATGCAGAGGTTTTAGGCTAATTACCTTTAACATAATCTGAAGAGACTATTAATCTAGCAACTAATGAGATAGCTGGGTTTCAAAATAAGTAATGGTGGAAAATGTCAGTATTAAAGAGGCTATTGCATACTATTTCTCTGTATCTCTATTGGGCTTTTCTTAATATAACTATGACTAATACAAAATGGAATATCGTGTGGCCATTAAAAAGAATAGCAATGAGGACCGTGTCTCAAAATGGGAAATATTTTATATTATAAAGATGTGGAACAAAGAAATAAATGTTGAATGTATATTATCATTACAAAATATTAAGGTGAATAAAAGTTTGTCTGAAGGGAATATATAAACATATTAAAACACTTAAGGTGATGAGAATACAGAGAATTTTTTCTTTTATATATTTTAAGAGATGTGTGTATGTTCATTTTTTTCAAAGATTTTTTTAAATGCACCTCTTTGCTAATACAAAAATACTTGATTACTTTCTTCTTTAACGAAATGGAAAACTGCAATAGACTAAAATTGAGGCATTCCATATTAATTCAGCAATCCTCCTTTTTCTATTTCTAAACACTTTCCCAAAATAAATATTAAAGGTAAATATTCCTTAGATTTGTTGTTTATTACATAGTTTTTGATATTCAAATTATTTAGGAGTTGCAAAAAATGCTTTCTTTAAAACATAAGATGGATTATCTCAACTAGAGAAATAGATTATCTTAAATCTTCCCAATAAGACATAGAAATCAAGGGAAATGCTTTCAGTTTAAGAAATTGAAGCAGTACCTAACTTGTTAGCCAGTGTTTGGACAAATGCTTAGAACACTTTTAAGCATTAAGATATGCCTGTGTGGGCCAATTTTCTCACACATGCAGTCAACCATCTTGCAATTTAGAAGGCAAACCACCAGATCAATACAAGCCTGTTAGGAATGCTGAGGGAAATTGTTTTTAAATTGCCTCATGTGTTTCCTTTCTTAAAAAAATAATGGAATGTATATGTACAATTCACCTTCCAAATTTATTATATCAATAGAGCGGCTTTATTATAAGAATCCTTTATTTTATTCCTTGACTTTAGCCACAAGGGAATTTCATTGACTCTGCCCTAAGAATATCTTATCATTTTCTTTTTCGGAAGCTCTGCACTCACCTTAACTTTGGTTTTTAATAAACAATCCTCACCCCCTTTTTTTTTTTACCTGACTCAATATTCTTTTCCCAAATTACCTTGAAGCATTTGTTTCTTTGAAAATATGGAATATGGTCTATACAATTTATTTGATCTTAATCAATACTGTTTTATAGTATAGCTATAAATTACAGTGGTTAAAACAGATAACATTGAGTGAACATTATTAAATGCTTTACTTGTGTTAATTTAATTATCATAGTCTATGATAGAATTACTAGTGTTATCTCCACTTTACAGATGGGAAGATTAAGATTTGAAGAATCTGAGTCACTTTCTATGGGCACAGAACCATTTAGTTTTGGAATCAGGGATTGAATGTCCATGTGCACACACACACACACACACACAGAGGGAGAGAGAGAGAGACTAACCCATATTTATTTTACAACTTACAATTATTTTATACTGAATATATACATGTACATTTTCTTCCCTCAACTAGGTGTAAACTTTCAGATACTTCATTTTAGGAACCATGGTTTCCAAACCTGACTGCTTATAACTTTGAGTGTGTTATTAAAAGTAGAGATTTTGAGTCATATCCCTTGGAGATGTAGCTCCAGATTCTTTAAAACAGAATTCGAGCCTTGTAAACTGTATTTTAGTAAAGTACCATAAATATGTCCACAAGATTATCGTCTTCCTCTGAAAAGTTACAGGGAGGAGAATGTCATCTTTGGCAGGTCATTGAAGCCTTTTTTAAATTAATTTAATTTTTAGTTTTTTTAATTTTTAATTGATGCTGGCTATGTGAGAGCCATGATGAGGGCAAGGACCCATGGAACAATCCTGAATAGTTTCTTTTATTTTCCAAAAAATAAAGGCATTCAGATTCAGATTTTTAAAAATAATTGTTGGGGGTAAAATAAAAACAGCCAAGTTCATTGCTATCAGTTTGCTACCCCACAGTCAACAAATATTCATGTCAGACTCTTTAAATGTGTAAATTTCGAAAGAACAAATTTGTGGTTGACACAAAAATCTTTAGGGTTTGTGGTAATTTCAGATATGTGCAAAAGTAAGGTGGCTTCTTAGAATCCATCAAAACCCTAACTTAGAGAACTGGGTTACCCAGCAGACCATGGTTCTTCCTCTTGCAAGCATGTGGTCTTTGGCAGATTATTCAGTATCTTCTATAAAATGGGGCAGTAATAATACTTAAGGTACAGGATTTTTGCAATTGTAAAATAATACTTATAAAACATTTAAAGCAATACCTGGATACCAGAAAGAATATAAAAAAATATTCTCTCTCACTTTTATTATGTTCATTCTTAAAATTATCCCTGCCTTTAAAAAAAAAAAAGACAAAACCCTAACACATCCACTTACTCTAATTCTCACCAGTCCAGGCTACTGAACTGGGTGGAGAGGAGGAATAAGGCAACATCAGCAGCACTCTTTTACAGGATGGTCTAGGTGATAAAGTGTCAGTTGATACAGATTTGACTATATTTATTTATTTGTGTTTGATGTTAATATAGAAGCCTATATGTCTGATTGCCATTGGAATGTCTAATATAAGTTCTTAGAAGGAAGGTCTGTGTGTTCTGCAAAGTCTAAAAATACAGGGTGTGTTGGGTGTAGGAATTTAGCAATGTAACAGCAGCTCTGTTTTGTTAAGATACTCCATGATTCATTATTGTAATGATGGTAATTATATTTATAGCTATCATGCCTAAAACATTTTAGAACTATACTGTGTAGAATAAAATAATGTAGAATGGGGGAGAACTAAGTGTTTTACAAAATGGAACTTTCCCCAATGATACTTAAGTTATCAGTAAAGAATTGTAGTGCTTCAAGGAGCCTTAAAATATTACTATTCTTTTTAATAATAACCAAAAAAATATTGCTTAAGCTTTTCCAGGGTCTCAGAGTTTGCATGGTTCCTAAATACTGATTTATGGTTAAAATAAATCCTCTGTGGGTCACCTGGGTGGCTCAGTCAGTTAGGCATCTGCCTTCAGCTCAGGTCATGATCTCAGGGTCCTGGGATTGAGCCCCACTGGGCTCCATGCTCAGCGGGGACTCTCCTTGTCCCTCTGCCCCTCCACCAGCTCATGTGCTCTCTCTCTCTCTCTCTCAAATAAATAAATAATCTTTAAAAAAATTAATAAAAAATCCTTTGTGAAGCTCTCTCTCTCTCTCTCTCTCTCTCTCTCTCTCTCTATATATATATATATATCAAATCCCATTTTCCTGATTGTCATAAACTTAAACCAAAAAAATAATACAAGATAACCCTGAGATTGAAAAGGCAAGTCACAGATGCGGAGAAGATATTTACAATGTATATCCCAACAAAGAACTCATGTCAAGACTATAAAAAGAACTCCAACAACAGAAAAAAAAATGAGAAAAACTTGACTGGGCAGTTCACCAAACAGGATATTCATCTGATCAGTAAGCCTATTAAAATGTGCATAACAACATTAATCAGTGGGGAAGTGTAAGATAAAACTACAATGAGGGGCGCCTGGGTGGCTCAGTCGTTAAGTGTCTGCCTTCAGCTCAGGTCATGATCCCAGGGTCCTGGGATCGAGCCCCGCATTGGGCTCCCTGCTCAGTGGGAAGCCTGCTTCTCCCTCTCCCACTCCCTCTGCTTGTGTTCCCTCTCTCTCTGTCAAATAAGTAAATAAAAATCTTAAAAAAAAAACTACAATGAGAAAATTTTTAAAAATAATAAGATATCTCTGCATACCTACTAATAGCTAAAATCAGAGAATGATAACATCAAATTTTACTATGGATGCAGGACAACTGGAATTTATATATTGCTGCTATGTGAGAAAAATAATACAATCATTTTAGAAAACTTTTGCTAGTATCTACTAAAATTAAATATGTTTACCTTATCACCCAGCAATTCCCATATATGGTATAAACATTCAAGAGAAATCAGTGCGAGTGTAGCCATTGTAGAAACAGTACAGAGGTTTCTCAAAAAGTTAAAAATAGAACTGCTTTATGATCCAGCAGTTGCACTATAGGGTATTTACCCAAAGAATACAAAAACACTAATTCAAAGGGATACATGCACCCTGATGTTTATTGCAGCGTAATCTACAATAGTCAAAGTATAGAAGCAGCCCAAGTGTCCACTGATGATGGATAAAGAGGATGTGGTTAGACATTTGAAAAATTCACTTAAGACTTGTGCACTTTACCCTGTATGATACTTTAAAAAATATTCTCTAGTCTTTGACCAAACAACGTAAATCATTCTATCACACTTCAGCAAAACAAGAGGAAGGACCACTGAAAAGGAAGGACTTTCATATTTGAAATAGACTGACATGTCAAAGTAAGATCAAATTCAGGGTTCTTCGGTGTTGGTTGTTGTATTATGCTTTTATTTAGTAGAGAAAAGTTTATTTGGAATTTGAACAGATTTGTCTATTTTCCCCTGCTCTTTAATTTACTCAGTTGTTTAACTATATAAATATGGTCTCATGATTATTTATTTTATACTTTGAGATTAATCTAACACTACATTATTTACTTTGTTACACCAATTGTTAACGCTTTAGCTATTGGTAGCTTTTTCATTTGGCCTTCTTTGAAATACACTCATCATTGTGGGATTTTTCTTTTTTATGTTTGTATTTGATTGTTTGTTTTTTAGCACTTCTATACTTTCTGTTACTACAAGGTGCTCCAGGAAGAAAAAATTACATTTTTTTAAGTGTTGACAGTAAGCTTGGTAATTTGGAGTACCTTATAAAGGTCAGGGCCATGTCTGATTCCCTTAGGAATGGAGCATTCCTCAATTTAACGCATATGGTCAATACTCCTAATTCAGGCCAGACATATTGCTAAAATAGCTCATTGTAACAACTGCCATAAAGCATCTGGATGGAAATTAGAGATATTAATAACTTAACTGTGTGTCTTAGTTAAGACAGTGTTCTATAAGGAACTGTGATTGATGGAGGAGGAGCTTTAAAAGTCTTGTTTTACATATAGAGAGATATTAATAACTTAATTAAATATGTTCTCTAAGAAAATGTGCTATAAAGAAATGTGATTGATGGAAAAGAGCTTTTAAAAGTTTTGCTTCATTTCTAGACTCACATGATTGCAAGCCAATTTCATGGGAAGAGAGAGGGCTTTTAAATGCAAATAACTTTCTGTCTAATTACATTTTTTTCTTATCAAATGCTTGTTAGAATTTATAGTTTCAATCTGATAGTTGTCACACTGGAGGTAAAAGTTCCAAAGAGAGAAAAAATTAATGGATTCCTTTAAGCCATAACAATAATATGAAATTATCCCTGTGGTGTTATAATCAAGGCAGTTACAATAGGTGTACCTGAATATGCAATGCATCATAGAAAAAGTTATTCATATAAATAAAGAACAGCTAACTTGTTTATAAAATATACTTCTAATTATTTTCTAAAATAAAGGGTGAGAGAACAATGAAGAGAAAAAAATGTGTTTGAATCCAGTAACACAGATAAAAGAATTCTCTATTTTATTATTTTCTTTGAAAATTCTTCTTTTCTCTGAAATCTGACATGTTCATTTTCTTCCACCGTATTCTTCCATGCCATTTTACATGTGAAATCATTAACTCAAACAATCAATCTGGTCCTTTTAATGACCTCTCTCTGTCTTCTTTCAACTCATGAACCTTGAGTGGTTCACCTTTTATCTTCATGAAGTTTTTGTATAGAAGGATTCTGAATAATAAAAAGCACATTTTTATGAACCAGAGACTTTTTTATCAAGCTGTTTGCTTTAGAGAGCTTTCTAGGAGTTTGAAGTAAATATCCCCCAATGGGAAAAAATCCCTCCTCTTTGTGAGCACTTTTTTCCACTGTTGAAACTCCATCTTCCTTCTTTCCTTCCCTTCCTTCTCCCTTTCTCCTTTATTCCACTTTCTCTACCTGCGTGCATATTCACTGAGCGTGAACTACGTGCGAAAGCTTACTGTAGTCCCACCCCCACCACTGCTCTTCAGCACCAGTTAAAATTAACCACAAGTTGTCCTCAGTACAACCACCCATGGAGTCAGCTGAACATTATTTGGGCTTGGATGATGCTACACGAGGTATCTTTCTCTTGTTTTTTGTTGCTATGTTCCCTTTTTGCTTATTACAGCTGTTTTAAATATTTTACCATCCTCCGTGAAGCCCCACCATTAGAGAATCTTTGCTCTGCTGAACTGACAAGATATTGTTAAAGATGAAATACCTTCTTTTCCATGGTGGACCCCAAATTTTGTGCCCCCTGTATCAGCTAGAATTTTCTTACCTATTCCAAAATAAGGTCATGTCATTTCATGAAGCAAGATTGAGGAAACTTTCTTTCCTCAGTCTTAGAATCTATTAGTTTATATAACATATTTTCCCAAACAAGAATTCAGATCTCAGCTTTTGTTAATACCTCCAATTATTTTTTGCCCTTTTCCCACATTTTTTTAAAGGTTTTATTTATTTATTTGACAGAGAGATAGCGAGAGCAGGAACACAAGCAGGGGGAGTGGGAGAGGGAGAAGCAGGCTTCCCGCCGAGCAGGGAGCCCGATGCAGGGCTCCATCCCAGGACCCTGGGATCATGACCTGAGCTGAAGGCAGACGCTTAACGACTGAGCCACCCATGTGCCCCTTTTCCCACTTTTTAGCAGGATTTCCTTCCTCTGCCCCTCCCCCCTGCCTGTGTGCTTATGTTTTCTCTTTCTCTCTCTTTCAAATAAATAAGTAAAATCTTTAAAAAAACAAAAAACAAAAAACAGTTGGTCCCACATCTCTATTTTGGTCCAAAGAGATAGCACTATGTCTAATCTGGACCACATCTACAGAATGAAATCAAATGTGTAAGTCTAATTCAGAGTTGGCCTGGTTCCAGCAATAAAACAAACAAACAATTCAGGAAAAGGAAAATATGGTCCCTCCAGTCTAAAGCCCAGAAGGCTTAAAAAAGAGTGATTTTCTAATTTAGCCCAGAAACAGATGGAATTTACAATTATAGATTATAGTTAGATTAGAGTCTTCTTTGTATAACCTTTCTTCCACACCCCATTGTCCTCACTTTAATGTGAATAACATTAAGAAAAAAAACATTAAAATGCTTGTCTGGCAGCTGGGTCTTTGTTTCAGAATTCTGGTCAGTAGGTGCAAGTTAGATTGTTCAACACAATGGAGCACAAAAGCAGTAATATTATAGCTAATAAGAGGTAGGTAGTGTGGCTTCTTTTCTTCATAAAACAAGATAAAAGGGAGACTAAAACTCTTCCACATTTGAGTTCTAATTTTATATGAAGTATAGTAAAGGAATTGGAAGTTATAAAAGGTAAGACATATATATTTAATTCACATTTACTTAATGTTTAATATATGCCTATGCTGAACTAGGTGCTTGGAATACAAAGTTCCAACACAAAAATAAAACATAATTTCTGGCTTTGAAGAGATATGCAGATTATTAGAATTTATGTGTCTTTGGTTGTGAATTTAAATTGCAATATTGAGCTATATTGTAGATTTTAATGTAAGCATGTGCTTTTCTTCCTGATATGATTAATATCTCTCTTCATATTTGTCTGCCCTTGCCATCTTTAGGAGATCGTCAATTTCAACTGTCGGAAGCTAGTGGCTACCATGCCTCTGTTTGCTAATGCCGATCCCAATTTTGTGACTGCCATGCTGAGCAAGTTGAGATTTGAGGTGTTTCAACCTGGAGATTACATCATACGGGAAGGAGCTGTGGGTAAAAAAATGTATTTCATTCAACATGGCGTTGCTGGTGTCATCACAAAATCCAGTAAAGAAATGAAGCTGACAGACGGCTCTTACTTTGGAGGTTAGTGAACAAGAAAATGCAACTGAGCCAAACATTGCTTTGGTTATGTGTCTTTCTCAGAATTTTGGAGATATCAGAATGTTGATTTGTGGGTTTTGACTATGAACTTGTATTTGAATTCTGATAAAAGTGTCTATAATGGTATGTTTTCACATTTCAGTGTCACATGCTCAGTGCGTGTACATTTACTACTGTGTTAGTTGGAGTATCTTTTTACCTTTGCAAACTAGACTGGCTTAAACCAGATGGAAAGTATATTTTTGTGGGAGATGGCTCTCCCCAAGACAGTTTTCAGGAGCGCAGATTTCATTTATTTTGTTGGTCTGCCATCCTCTGGAGTGATTTTCTCATTTATACAAGAGGAAATGGTTCCTCTCCATCATGTTAGATATAGCCCACAGGAGGGGGAGAAGGGGACAGAGGAAGTGAAGAGTGAGAAGCTTCTCTTTAGAGGTGTACCTAAAATTGTCACTCTCAGTGCTTATTTACATCCAGTTGGCCAGAATTTAGTTACAAGAGTACCTCTAGGTGTAAGAAAGGCTGAGGAATGTAGCCTCTAGTGGAGTGGTGTGAAAGTCAGGGTTCTCCAGAGAAACAGAACCAATAGAAGAATATATATACAAAAGGAGAGTTATTATGAGGCATTGGCTTATGCGAATATGGAGGCTGACAAGTCTTGTGATTGGCCATTGAAAAGCTGGAGACCCAGGAAAACTGGTGGTAGAAGCTAGTCTGGCTCCCAAGGTTGGGAACGAGAGGAGTCGAAGGTGTACATCCCAGTCCGAAGGCAGAAGATGAGATGAGATGTTAGCTCAAGATAGGAAAAGAGGGTCAAACTCCCCACTCCTCCTACTTTTGTTCTTTTCACACCTCCAGTGGTTTGGATGATGCCCACTCACATTGGGGAGGGCAATATACTGAGTCCACTGATCCAAGTGCTAATCTTATCTGGAAACACCCTCACAGACACATCCAAAAATTATGTTCAATCTGGACACCCCATGGCCAATCGAGTTGATACCTAAAACTTACTGTTGTAAGTGGAAATTTGCCTTGCTAAAAACCCTGAAAATTCTAATTGTTTCCAACTTTTTACTATTATCGGATATATATTGATATTTGTGCACGTGTATAAAACTTGCCTAGAAGTTGAATAACTAGGTCAAAAACTATACATATTTTTAAACTGAGATAAACACCAAATTGTTTCTTTGCTGAGACTGCCTGTGTCTACATGCCTTGCCAATTCATTTTGACTTTTGTCCTCTTAATAAGTAAAAATGGCATCCCTTACTTGTTTAGTGTGCATTTCCATTATTAATATTGAGGTTGAAGTGTTCATAGATTTCTTCATCATTTGTATTTAATTTTTCTGTTTCTATTCTTTGCATATTTTTCTAATATGTTTTTTGCCTTTTTAAAACCAATTATAGCAACATTCCTAATGTATTTTTGATAGGCTATAACTATTTTTTTCAAGATTGTTATTTCTTTTCTATCTTTATAACTTTCCTTTCATCATTCTGATCTTCATTTATTGTTGATTTGATATGAACCTGCCTCTCCTTTCCCTTAAGGTGTCAGAGATTTTGTGTTCCTTAGGTGGGTTTTGTACACTGCAAAATTATAAAAATGTTTTCCATCTTTACCTCTATTTTATTTAGTTTTGCATCTTGTTACTATTTTATCATAGTTTGCTATATTTATTATACATACCTCAATTACATTTTTATTTTAGTATTAACCCACCCAGCATATATTTGTGAATATAGTGTGAGGTAAGATTCTGTATTTTTCCCCAAAAGAGATAAGTTCTCCACCATCATATATGGAAGATTTCATCCTTTCTGTAAAACGTTAAAATATTTCTTTAATAATATGCTGATATAATATACACTATGGTGACGATAGCAATACTGTATTGCATATTTGAAAGATGCTAAGAAAGTAGATCTTTAAAGCTCTCATCACAAAAAAATCATTTTGTAACTATAAATGGTGACAGTTACCTTGACTTATTGTGGTGATCATTTCTCAATATATATAAATATCAAAGTATTATGTTGTTGTCATGAGCATGCTAGGAAAGCACACACATGAGTTGTGTCTTTCCATAATGCCAGCTTTATTCATCATAAAGCAAGGTTAATGTAATTACAAAGCAGGTTCAGGATTCCAAACTCAGTGACATTTCACTCTTTGTTTAACTTTGCTTCTTTCTCGTCACATAAAACAAAGCACAAGACGAGTTACACAACAAAGATAGTACAGGAAGTAGGAAGTTAAGGAACCAAACATGAAGTCAGTCTGTGAGCATGCAGTTGAGATAAGGCCTCGGTCTGGTCCGGGTCAGCCCTCAGCATGTGCTGCTTATTACGTCCAAGCAGTGGAGGATCTCTGTTCTGTTCAGAGATCAGTCGGGCAGAGCTTCAGTGGCGGCTGCCTTTTTGATGTGGTCAGATGTGAAAGGATCAGTGTCTTGAAAGTGTGATAGTTTGCTGCAAAAATGTTCCTTTTTTAAAGGGATTTAATCTGTCTTGGGCCTTTGCAAATCTCCTCTGGTTCTGCTCATCATCAGTTCTGAGTGTGTCATCAGCTTGTGCTAATTTTGGCGGTATCTGGTCTTAGCTGCAACGCCTTTGGTTCTTGGGTCACTGCTTGACATAAGTCACTGCTTGACGTGGGTGATTCCTGTTACTCTCTGTAGTTGTATCCCTGAAACTAACATACTGTGTCAATTACATCTCAAAAAAAAAAATGGGGGGAATCCTGGGATGGGGGGATATATATCTCCACTAGATTTTTATATATCAGGAAGAAAACCATATATTCTGTACATTTTCTAGTCTACATGCAGAATCACAGAGGGGCTTTAATCATCCTAATCAAAGATGCTTCCAGATAGTGTTGAGACAAAAGTAAAACAACTACAGAGGAGCCAATATGCTAATATACGGCCATTAGAGGCTCTTTTGCATAGAGGAAAAAATGTTAGAACAAGCAGAAGGGGGACACTATTTTTTCTTCATTTCTTTTCTTAGTTTCTACCAATTCTGTTAAAACATTGGAAACTTAATGATTAATATTAGACCTCTGGTACTACAATATCAGGACTTGGCGAGCTTAATGTTTAAATATTCTTCAACACCAAGAAACTGAAATGTTTTTCTTAGGAAAAGGCAGGAAGTCTGTCTTCAAATATCTGGAGGTTTATCCTGTAAGAGGCAATTCAAATGAAACTCTTTTCCTTTTCATAAGTGAGGTATAGAATAAGTGGTTCTTATTACTTTGTGTTCATCTTTCACAGACTTTATAATATGCCATCTCTTCAGAAGGCTTCTCAGTCAGAATCAATGTCTCCCACCTTTGTTTCTCCATAATATTTCTCATAGCTTTCCAGGGTCCTGGTCTCAGTTGGCCTCACACTGAAATTAATAGTGTAGTTGCCTATATTCAGTGTGTACGTCAGAATCAGTAGAGTGCTGTTTAAAGCCCAAGATGCTCAGGCCCCACCCATCAGAGATTCTGAATCAGTAAGTCCAGACTGGAGACGAATTTTTATTTGTTCATTAGAGACTCATCAACCAGTATATCTGATTCCCTAAAAAAAAAAAAAAAAAAAAAATCAGTAATGATTAAAAAAGTGTTCAAATCAAATTAGTAGTTGAAAAAAAGGCAATGAATTTCATTTTGTCATATATAAATAAATATATGCTGAGTTTGAGAAGTGTTCTTCAATAACAGCTAAGAAATACTAGGAAAGGCTTTGAATTTTATTAAATGCTTTTTTTTGGAACATATCAAAATAACCATAAGGTTCTTATACATTAGCCTATTGTGGCTGAATAAAATATATCAACTCAAGATAATTAGCTTCCTTGACTTTCCCTCTCACCCATGAAAGATACTTTTGAAGCTTCCAGCTTCCCCTTCTTCCCACTCTTCTTTGTCATGATTCTGTGCTGCCTAGTTCGCCCCTTAGCCTTTTGTGGCAGATTGTTCTAAGGAAGAAGAGATTTGGAAAAGCTAAGACCAAAAAAAAAAAAAAAGAAAAATCTACTTTAGAAAGCACAGAGCATTAATGTTCAAAAAAAGAAAAAAGAGTAACTGAAAGCTGACGGGGTAAAAAATAAAAGTGTACATGTAGAGGCCAAGTGTGAGGGAAGGTGGTTTGGGAGGGGAAACATTTTTGAGGCCATTAATGCGGGTGTGATAAATATGTAGAAGAAACATCTGGAAAGGACTTTCTGGAAGTGTTATGCATTAAGAGTGTATTTTTACATTTGACGTACGTTTTGTCAATTCAAAGGAGCTTTTAATTACTATGTAGTTATATTTGCTAATATGACTAAGGTTTTATACAAACACTGGAACACTTGTCTCCCTGGATTTATCTGGTTACACTATTAGGAAAGTCAGTTACAGTAATGAAGATCCTTGTGTTGAGCCATAAGACCGTTTCTGGGATAAAAACTACTTTGTCCTGATGTATTATTTTTTTTAACACATTGTAGCATCTCTATAAGTTAAATTGGGCTGTTATTTATTGTTTTGGTGGTTATTTTTGTGATCCCCTAGCTAATTTTGGATATCAGGTTTTGTTTACTTCTTGGAGAGAGTCAGAAAACTTTTTTTAAAAATGTATTCTCTATTTTAAGGAGGTTTAAACAATCTAGGCATTACCTGTCACTTGAAGTCATCTTAGGTTTCACAAGTAAAGCACTGTATCTGATTCTCTCTCTTCTATGGTTAATAAGTCCTCCAGCTTTCTACTTCTTTATGAGCAATCATTCAGTTCATCTAATTCAATTGTTCATTATATTGAAAAGCTTAAAAAAATAAAGTCTGATGCCAGAGCCAAAATTATACCTTAGAGTTTCTGATGGAATTGAGAGGAGTTGAGATCCAAACATCAGCATATAAAAACAAAATCCCCAGAAGATTCCAACTAGTTTTCACATTATATGTATATGCATACATAGTTCCCTTTTTATTTTCAATAAACTTTTAATTTTTAATTTTAGAACAATTTTAGATACAAAATGATTGCAAAGATTATACAGAGAATTCCGTATGTCCTATATCCAGTTTCCTATTATTAATATTTACCATTACTATGATATATTTTTCACAATTAATGAACAATATTGATACATTATTATTAATAAGTACTTGATAAAGCACACACTTTATTCAAATTTTCCTAGTTTTTACCCAATATACTCTTTTCATTCAAGATCCCATTTACTTGTAACGTCCTCTAGTTTACTCTTTTTTTTTTAAGATTTATTTATTTATTTTTAAAGAGGCTGGGGGGTGGGGAAGGAAGGGGCAGAGGGAGAGAATCCTTCAAGTAGACTCCCCACTGAGTGTGGAGCCTGACACTGAACTCAAACCCACGACCCATGAGATCATGTGACCTGAGCCAAAACCAAGAGTCTGACTCTCAACCAACTGAGCCACCCAGGTGCCCCGGTTTGTTCTTGGTTTTTAAGGTTTCTTAGGTTTTCCTTGTTTTTGATAAACTTCACAGTTTTAAGAGCATTGGTAAGGTATCTTAGAGAATACATCTCAGTTGGGATTTGCGTGATGATCTCATGATTAGATTGGGGTAAGTTTTTTGGGGAGGAAGATCACAGACATAAAGTGCCATTATCTTCACATCATAGCCAAGGGTATTACTATCAATATGTCTTATCACTGTTGATGTTAACACTGATCACCTGGATTGAGGTAGTGTTTGTCAGGCTTCTCTACTATAAAGTTACCTTTTTTCCCCCTTACTCCATCCTTTTCCGTTTGAGGGATAGTCACTAGGTATAGCCCATGAATAAGGACTGGGGAATAATGTTTCACTTTCTTAAGGGCAGAGTATATACATAAACTATTTGAAATGATTCCTAATGGGAAATTTATTTACTCTTACATTTAATTATTTATTTATTATGCCCTTTCTTATTTGTCAGTATGGACTGATGGATATTTATTTATAATTTGGTTTATAATCCAATACTACTTTATTTGTTTTTATTTTTTTTAATTCCTGTGTAGTTAATATACAGTGTTGTATTAGTTCTGGGTGTACAATGTAGTGATTCCACAATCCCAGATATTACTCAGTGCTCATCTAGATAAGTGCACTCTTAATCCCCTTCACCTATTTCACCCATCCCCCACCCACCTCCCCTCTGGTAAATTATCTGTTTGTTTTCTATGGTTAAGAGTGTTTTTTGGTTTATCTCTCTTTTCCCTTGCTTCTTTGTTTTATTTCTTAAATTCCACATATGAGTGAAATCAAATGGTATTTTTCTTTTCTCTAACTGACATATTTTGCTTAGTATTATACTCTCTAGCTCCATTCATGTTGTCGCAAATGGCAAGATTTCATTCTTTTTGTGGCTGAATAATATCCCATTGTGTATATACCACATCTTCTTTATCTATTCATCCAGTGATGGACACTTAGCCTGCTTCCATACTTTGGTTATTGTAAATAATGCTGCAAAAAACATAGGGGTGCATATGTCCCTTCGAATTAGGATTTTTGTATTCTTTGGGTAAATACCAGTAATGCACTTACTGGATTGTAGGGTAGTGCTATTTTTAATTTTTCGAGGAACCTCCATACTGTTTTCAACAGTGGCTGTAGCAGTTTGCATTCCCACCAACAGTGCACAAGGGTCCAATACTATTTTATTAATTATGTTGCTCAAATTGTTCCAGCTTTGGCCATTTGGACCTCTTTCAGTTGGCCCCTGTGTACGTTTGAAACACTCCTGTTATTGTGGTTTTGGGGTTTTTTATTTTTGTTCTTTTTTTGTTGAGTTCTTTTTTTTTTCTAGCTCTGTAAGATGCTCCTGGAACATTTTGTGTATTCCTGCCCAGTCTTAGATTCAGCCATTTCTGTAAGGATCCCTGGTTCCATTCATTGGAGAGTGGTTTTAGAAACTAAGATTTGGACACCAGATGTACTATTACTACTGGGCTATCATTACTTCTACACCCTCTCAGATGACAAGGCAAAGAGATATATACTCATATACTAACCTCTGTATATACATATGTCTATAAATATTTCTATGTGTATCCATCTGTTAAGCTAACTATGAGTTCATACTGATATTTCCAACTCTAATCCATTACCAAATGGCTTACTTTGACCTTCTTTTCTTATCTGTAATACTTCACCCAAGAGTAAGAAATCTGGTTTCCACTGTATATTTACTTAATTGTTCAGTTGTAATATTTATGTGTTGTGGTTTTAGAATTGTAAATCTATACATCCATAGGAAATAACTTTATCCCTCTCTCTCTGTCCTAGAAAAAAACATTTGAAAATCTTTTTAAAGAACTAGATTTTGCTTTTATTCCTGATAATTTTTCCTGGTCCTGAAATCTACTTTGTCTGAAATTAATATAGCCACTTTAGCCTCCTTTTTAAAAAAATTTTTTTATTGTGGCAAAATACACAAACATAAAATCTTCCATCTTAACTATTTTTAAGTGCATGGTTTAGTGGTATTAAAGCAGTCATAATGTATTACCAGTACCACCATCCATCTCCAGAACTTTTTTGTCTTGTAAAAATGCAACTCTATAGCTATATAACAATAAATCCACATTTCCCCCTTCCTCCCAGCCCTTGGCAACCATCATTCTATTTTCTGTCTCTACAGTTTGTTTGGTTTGTTTGGAGATACTCTAAGTATCTCACATAAGTGGAATCATGTAGCATTTATCTTTTTTGTGACTGGCTTATTTCACTTAGCATAATGTCTAACAAGCTCATCCATGTTGTAGTATGTCAGAATATCCTTCCTTTTAAGGCTGAATAACATTTTATTGTATGCCTATATCCCATTTTATGTATTCATTCATTCATTAACAACTGGGTTGCTTTCACATTTATAGCTATTGTAAATAATGCTGCTATGAACATAGATGTACAAATAGCTCTTTGAGACCCCATTTTCAATTCTTTAAGTACATACTCACAAGTAAAATTGCTGGATCAAATAGTAATTCTGTTTTTTAATTTTTTGAGGAATCTTCATACTGTTTTCCATAGTGGCTGTACCGTTTTATATTCTCACCAACAGTGCACAAGTGTTCCAATTGCTCCACATTTTCAACATTTGTGATTTCTTTTTTGTTTTTTTGCTAGTTTTTTGTTTTTTTAAAGAACTAGATTTTGCTTTTATTCTTCCTAATAGATATGAGGTGGTATTGTATTATTGTTTTGATTTGCACTTCCCTAATGATTACTGATGTTGAGCATATTTTCATGTTTGTAAGTCATTTGTCTATCTTCTTTGGAAAAATGGCTGTTCAAATCCTTTGCCTATTTTTGAATCAGGTTGTTTGGTGTTGATTTTTAGGAGTTTTCTATATATTTTGGATATTAATCTCTTATCAGATATATGATTTGTAAATATTTTATTTGCCTGTTCACTCTGATAGTGTATTTTGATGCACAAAATTTTTAAATTTTCATGAAGTCGAATTTGTCTGTTTTCTTTAGTTACCTATGCCTTTGGTGTACTATCCAAGAAATAATTGCCAAATCCAATACTGTGGAGCTTTCCCTTATGTTTTCTTCTAAGAGTCTTATAATTTTAGGTCTTACATTTAGGTCTTTGGTCCGTTTTTAGTTAATTTTTATATACAGTGAGGTATTGGCTCAACTTCCTTCTTTGCACATGGATGTCAAATTTTCCCAGCACCATTTGTTGAAAAGAATGTCCTTTACTTTTAAATGACCTTGGCACCCTTGTCAAAACTCATTGATCGTATATGCAAGGGTTTATTTCTGTACAACTGTTTAATTTTTTAAAACTATTTCTTAGAGCAGTTTTAGGTTTACCACAAATTGAAAGGAAAGTACAGAGATTTTCCATATGCTCCCTGCCCCCACACATGCTCAGCCTCCACATTATTAATATCACTCACCAGAATGGCACCAAGAATGAACCTACACTGATACATCATAATACCCAAGTCATGATTTACCTTAGGACTCATTTTTGGTATGATATATTTGATGGGTTTAGACAAATGTATATATTCATCACTGTAATATCATACAGAGTATTATCACTGCCCTAAAAAATCCTCTGTGCTTTCCCTATTTATCTCTTCTCTCTCTCTGGAACAATCACTGAACTTTTTATTATCTCCATGGTTTTGCCTGTTCAGGAATGTCATATGTTGTAATAACACAATGGGTAGCCTTTTTAGATTGTCTTCATTTAGTTAGTAATATGCATTTAAGGTTTGTCCATGTCTTTTTATTGTTTGTTTCTTTTTGGTGCTGAATAGTATTCCATTGTCTGAATGTATCACAGTTTATTTATCCATTCACCTAGTAAAAGGCATCTTGGTTGTTTCCAAGTTTTGGCAATTATGAATGAAGCTGCTATAAACATCCAAGTTTTTTGTGGATATGTTTTCAACTCCTTTGGGTAAATACCAAGGGTGTGATTACTACATTATATGGTAGGAATATTTTTAGTTTTATAAGAATCTGCCAAACTCTCTTTCAAAGTGGCTATACTATTTTGCATTCCCACCAGCGATGAAAGAGAGTTATTGTGTTACATATGCTCACCAGTATTTATTTTCTGTTGTCAGTGTTCTGGATTTTGGCCATTCTAATAGGTATGTAGTGATATCTTGTTTTAATTTGCATTTCCCTGATGACATATGATGTGGAACATCTGTTCACATGTTTATTTGTCATGTGTAATTCTTCTTTATTGAGGTGTCTGTTAAGGTCTTTGGTCCATTTTTAATCAAGTTATTTGTTTTCTTATTGTTGAGTTTTAAGACTTCCTTGTATATTTTAAATGAAAATTCTTTATCAAATGTGTATTTTGCAAATATTTTCTTCCAGTCTGTGACTTTCTTCTCATTCTTTTGATATTTTCTTTTGCAGAGCAGAAGTTTTTAATTTTAATGAAGTCTAGCTTCCCAACTATTTCTTTTATAGATTGTGTCTTTGGTGTTGTATAAGGAAGGCATCAGCATGCCCAAGGTCATCTAGATTTTTCCTATGTAATCTTCTAGGAGTTTTTAGTCTGTGTTTTATATTTAGGTCTATGAAATATCTTGAGTTAATTTTTGTGAAGGGTATAAAGGCTGTGCCTAGATTAATTTTTTTTTTTTTTGCACATGCATGTCCAGTTGTTCCAGCACCATCTGTTGAAGAGACTGTCTTTTCTTCATGTATTAGCCTTACTCCTTTATCAAAGATCATTTGACTGTATCTGTAAAGATCTGTCTCTGGGCTCTGTTTTATTTCACTGGTCTATCTGTCCGTTCTTACACCAATACCACACTGTCTTGATTACTGTAGCTTTATAGTAAGTCTTGAAGTCAAGTAGCATCAATCCTCCAACTTTATTGTGTTGTCTGTTGTGGGTCTTTGGCCTCTCCGTATAAACTTAGAATCAATTTGTCAATATCCACAAAGTAACTTGCTAGGGTTTTTATTTGGATTGAATTGAATCTATAGATCAAATTGGGAAGAACTGACATCTTGACAGTTTAAGTTTTATCTTCCTGTCCATGTACACAGAATATCTCTCTATTTATTTTGTTTTTATTTTATTTTATTAAGAGGGAGTAAGAACTTCTAAGCATGTCAAAACTAAAACTGAAAGCCCTCTTATATTTGTTTAATCTCCTCTAACTCTGTAATATGTGTCTTTTTCTAACACTTCTTTATTTTCTCACTTTTATTTTCTGAATCACTTGCATTAATATTTGCTATTTTCATAGAAAAAGCTTTTTCCTTTCACTAATTTCTAGAATTTTTTTCTTTATGAAATCTTTCATTGTCTTTAGATTTTAGTGTTTTGCTTTAGCTTCTTGAGTGAAAAAAATTAGTATATTTATTTTCAACCATTCCTCGTTGTGATGACTACAATTTGAGTACATATAAATCTGACTATACTGCTTTGGTCAGATTCCATTGCACTTTTTAGATAGTGATTTATTGTTGCTCTTTTTAAAATATTTTTTAAAGTTTATTTACTATTTTTTAAATTAATATCTATACCCAACGTGGGGTTTGAACTCACGACCTCAAGATCAAGAGTCACATGTTCTTCCAACTGAGCCAGCCAGGTGCCTCTATTATTGCTTATTGCTTATTTCTAAAGAGATTGCACTTTCAGTCTGAAGGTATTGCATGAGTTGCCTTTTATTTATATTTTTAAAATTTTAAATGGAAACATTTGGAGATGGAATGGTGGAGCAAAAACAAACACATATTTGAATAGGAAAATTACAGAATATCAAATTATGTTAATAAATTGTATTGATAATAAATGATGCATAAGAAAGATGATAAGATTAAAGGAAATTTATTTTAAAAAGGAATGAAATGGGGACGCCTGAATGGCTCAGTCGTTAAGCGTCTGCCTTCGGCTCAGGTCATGATCCCAGGGTCCTGGGATCAAGCCCTGCATCTGGCTCTCTGCTCAACAGGAAGCCTGCCTCTCCCTCTCCCACTCCCCCTGCTTGTGTTCCCTCTCTCACTGTGTCTCTCTCTGTCAAATAAATAAAATCTTAAAAAAAAAGGAAAGAAATGTTCTACCATTACTAGACAATTAAAAAAATTAAAATGTAATTCTAAGGGCACCTGGGTAGCTCAGTTGTTAAGCTTCAGGCTCTTGATTTCGGCTCAGGTCATGATCTCAGGGTCGTGAGATCAAGTCCCATGTTGGACTCTGTGCTAGGCATGAAGCCTGCTTGAGATTCTCACCCTCGCTCTGCCCCCCCCATTCTCATGCTCTCTCTCTCTCTCTCTCACTCAAAAAAAAAAAAAATGCAATTCTATACAGAAGATTTTTTCCATTCTCCTACTAATTTCTTAAGACATAAATGATCAGTTCTAAATTTAGCCTTATAAAGTTAACCAATGAAGTCATCCCACAGTTTTCAATAGTTTAACAAATATTCCTCCTATAGTTTATTCCTATAAAAGTCAAATATGTACTTATTCAACCAAACTCACTTCAATAAGAAATTCTGTAAAATAATGTTTTGTTTGGGTTCCATGCTTATAGCCACCTTTATATTTTCACTATGGGGACTTAAAGTGACTATTAGTGGACCTCAGAGTACTGAAAGCACAATCTTTTAGTGGAGAGTTTATGGGGGAAAAATAGGTCTGCATTACTTTCAATTCTTTTATACATACAGTTGATATTTGTTCAAGTTAAACACCAAAGAAGATAATGAAAGGCAATTAAAACCTAATAATAACAAATCATACTTATTTAGCATGTTAGGGTTTATAATTCCTACCTCTTTAAGTATCTGATACGGAATTTTAAAATGAACAGAAAAGACTCTTGTTTTATACTGATTTTGTATTTGCATGGCCGATGGTGGTAACTTCATAGTACAATTAAACAGAAGAGCAGGGATCAACTGAGAGGAACACTCTCTCCACTCTTCTCAAATGTCTGAATTAAATGAACATAATCAGCACACCAAACATTCCAACTGAATGGCAAGCAAAATGGTGAGATATAGAGACTTATTCAAAGAAAGATCAAACTCAGAGTTTTGTATTCTTTGTCTAAATTGATTTATTTCTACAATAATACAGAATATATTTCTAGATCAAATTAATTTTGTTTTGTTTTGTTTTAACTCAGAGAAGTTTTGTTTTGTTTTGTTTTTTTCTGTGTGTGTGTGTGTGTGTGTGTGTGTGTGTGTGTGTGTGTGTCAAGGTTGGGGAAAGAGTGTTAGATCAACACATGTACCATCTCATCCAGTGTTCTCACCAACAGAGGTCCCAAGTAATGTTCTAGGAGAGACAGTGCAAGAGAATGAACATAGAGTAAGTGCCTAGCACATTCATAGTCCCTTGGGGATACAGTAGTGAACAAAAGAGACAAAATTCCCCACAGTCATGTAGCTTGTATTTTATGGGGTACTTAAATTTTAGAAATAAAAATTTAATAAGGAAAACTAAAGTACTGAAATATTAAACTGCATTACCACGTGGTGATAAATGCTTCTAAGAAAATTCAAGCTAGGAGGAAGCATAAGGAATACCTCCTTGCCCGTACAGCCAGTTGGGGAGTAGGTCCAGGCATGTAGGATCGATTACATGGGAGTCCCAGGCTTCCCATTGGGAGTGATGGTGAGTGAGGACAAAGCACCTGTGAGACCAGTCCTCATGGCTCTGGCCACGTGGATGGTGAGGCAATGAGTTTGGGGTGTTAAAGGAGTGAGGGTCTTGTTTATAGGAAGAGGGGGTTCCTGGACTCCTCTTGACTCTTCCACTGAGGAAAATTTTATAAATAAGCCTCAGAGGTGTTAAATAACCTGGCCAAGGCCAGTACCTGAAAAGTGACAAAGCCAGGTTTCAAACTCAGCCATAAATCTGAACTTAAAGCCTGTGTTTTGTCTACTGTACCTCACTACCTCCTATGAGAAAGCATGATGGTTGTCCTCTAGAATGTAAACATTAAACATCAGCTAAGCCTTAGCTTCTCTTCAAAGGCGTCCATGGCCCATTTATATGTGCATTTGTTAAACACCTTTGAAATCTGTTCATATGTTCAACTGACCCTCCTATTAAAGTAATCATATTACTAATACATTATCCACTGAGTAAGGTAAAATGTTATTAATATGCCTCATTAAAATTTCAAATAATATATCTTTTATTCAATAATTTATGATTTTAAAGAAAAACATTTGTTTATTGAATATGTGTTTCATTATTGTTGGTATCTCTATGTACTCACCTCTTGTCATTCTATACCAAAGTGTTCTTGTTGATTCCATTTCCTAACTTTCTTTCCTTCAAAATATCTGTCTCATAAGTTCTTCTTATGGTTAGTCGTATGAGACAAACCTACCAGAAGGAAAATAATTCCCATGATTGTTGCCATTATAAATAATTTGGTATTAAGTGCTGCTTAATAATGTCTAATATTTTGCCAGCCTTAAGGAGCCTGCCAGGAACTTTATATAGCTGATGTTTACATTTAGAATTTTTATGTCCAAAATGCATTTGGCCAGATAGTGATCATCTGGCATTTTTATATTTAGAGCCACAGATTTGAAAAACTACCGTCAATCCCTGTCATTGTGACTATTCATGAAGAAGACCGAAGCATCTGTCAATCCATACTTAACAGTTGATTCCACCTCTAGTACATTGTACACTTCTAAAAGCTGATACAGATTTTCTAGAAAGTGTGAAGAAACTGTTGATAGTAAAGTCAAAACTTGATTAGCTCAATTCTTCCATGGTATTTATAAGAAGACCACAGCAGAGGAAAACGATAAATATTCTTGTCAAATTTTTTGTTTTATTGTATTTTGCTTCCTTGTGTGTTCTCTTCTTCTACTAGGCTTATGAAATAATTGTTTTTTTTCTTTTTCTTTAAATTTTTTATTGTTATGTTAATCACCATACATGACATCATTAGTTTTTGATGTAGTGTTCCATGATTCATTGTTTGTGCATAACACCCAGTGTCCCACGCAGACTGTGCTCTCTTTAATACCCATCACCAGGCTAACCCATCCCCCCACCCTGAAATAATGGTTTTAATAGTGATAAGACAGATATGACAGATTTTTTTACAGGTTTTAGCCTACCTGGGAGTCTATCGATACCAGATAATGTACAACCACAACTTTGCTAAGTCATCAGGTGAGAGAGATGTTAATCCCCATCTGTATCCTCACATCACAGTTCTATGATTCTATCAAAGTCATGTATACATGCACCAATACATAATAAAGAATTAAATCCAAGTGTCTGAGACACTTAATGAAAATCAGGACAAACATTAAGAAGACATTTTATTTGTGGCACTTGAGTGGCTCAGTCAGTTAAGTGTCCAACTCTTGATTTTGGCTCAGGTCATGATCTCAGGGTCATGGGATGGAGTCCCACATTGGGCTCCATGCTCAGCACGGTCTCCTGAAATTCTCTCTCTCCCTCTGCCCCTCCCCCCACTCTCGCTCTCTAAAATGAATAAGTAAATCTTTTAAAAAAAGGCCTTTTTATTTTGAAGTCATAATGTCTTTCTCCCTTTACTAAAGTAGAAAAGGAGGAGACATGAAAGAAAAGGAAGGGAAAACAGAAAGGTCCTTGTTACAGGTGCCCCCAAAATAAAAGCACTTTCTGCTTTCATTCATTCTTCAGCTGTTCTTTCCACACAGGTCATCTGAATTGTGACCTCTTCCCTCTATATGAAGAAAGTTAATATCCAAATCCTTTAACATAATCTCCAAAACTCTGTACAGTCTGGCCCAACCTATCTTCCTAGTCTCAACTCATATCTTTCCCTCCAGATACCCTTATACTGACCCCCAAGACTGCTAGTTCTTAAGAAAGAAAAGATTGCCTTTGCAAAGATGATCCCTTTGGTTAAAAAAAATCCTTCACTCTTCAGTCTAATACGTTGCTTCTTGCATTTCTTAAGACACCATTCAAATATTTTTTTTCATCTCCCTTGGCAGATGATTTTTTTCTCTCTGCTTTCATAGCACTTTAACCTTAACCAATCATTGAACTGTTTTCATCATTATTTTGTATGTCAGTCTTTCATATTAAATTATGAATTTTATGAGCCTAGACACTACGGTTTCATCCCATTTCAACACGAGGCACCAAAGCACAGTGATTGAACTATAACACATTCAATAAGAACTTGTACAATGAGTGGATGAATAGACGGGTGGATGGGTGGGCAGATGAATATATTTTCCCTTGTCTCTACTCTTTATTTCTATTCCTTCTGCTACTTTCTCTCCGGCCCAAAAATAAGAAAAGCACTTAAACATCCCTTTCATGGGGATATTATACTGTGTTAAGCTCATTGTCTTGGGGCATCGGGGTAGCTCACTCGTTAAGCGTCTGCCTTCAGCTCAGGTCATGATACCCACGGTCCTGGGATTGAGCCCTACATCAGGCTCCCTCCTCCACGGGAAGCCTGCTTCTCCCTCTCCCACTCCCCTTGCTTGTGTTCCTGCTCTCACTGTGTCTCTCTCTGTCAAATAAATAAATAAAATCTTAAAAAAAATAAACTCATTGTCTTTATCTCAAGATAGGAAATCAATGTAAATAATGATAAATTGTTAACTAAATGAAAGAGAAGGCATTATTTATTTCTAAGAAGTGTGTTAATATTTCAATTACTTTCTATCTAATTTTAAATTAATCTTACTATATTAGGGATCAGATAATATGGTTTTAGAATTTAAAGCAACAGAATCAAGAGCAACGTTGTCTAGCAGAACTTCCTGTGGTGAAGGAAATTTTCTCTACTCAAGCTATTCAATAAGATAGCCACTAGCTATATGCAGCCATTGAGCATCTGATGTGAATGTGACTGAGTGATTAAATATTTAATTTTATTCTATTGTAATTAATTTAGATTAAATATAAATAGCTACATGTGACTACTGTTGGATAAAACAGTTCTAGATTACTGTAAGAATGGGGTGAAAGGGATTTACAAGGCAGTTGTATCTAAGATGATATAAAGGGGTGTTATTTGTCCTCTGTTCTTAACTCTAGTCTTCTTGGAAATATTCTAATTTTTCAAAAAAATTTTTATTCCATGCTAAGCCCAAATATCCCCAAGTTCACTTAATACATAAAGGATGCAAATGATATTGCTTTTCTTCCTTTCTTTCCTTCATTCCTTTCATTTTTCCTTCAACAACTAGATATTGAAAATCTTCAATGTTCCAGGCAGAATTCCAAGTTTTTGTCATATAGTAGCAAATAAGATAAAACCTTAGCATTCATGGATATTATAGACACCCAATAGGCAAACAATGAATTAATGCATGAAATAATTTCAAGTAGTAGTAGATGCCATGAAAAAAAGGAACAAAGTAGAGTGACAAAAGAACAGTTGAGCATAGACCTTGGTAAAAAGAGACAGCTAATCCATATAAAAGTTTCTGAAGTGGGAACATAGGTGGTGAGTTCCAGGAACAAAAGAATGCCAGTATTGCTAAAACAGAGAGGGAGGTTGAACAACTTACTGGAGGTGAGCTCAAAGTGATGTCCAGAAAAGAGAACTGAAGGACATATGTAGACCATGATGTGTTTATAAGTTGATCGTCTTGGAGATGGATCAAGACTCTAACTTAGCTTATGTGGAAAGGTGATGAACAGTGAAGAAGAAGTGAAATGAATGAAGTGGATGTCCTTATGAGATAGAAAAATTGTCAAAGTTAGAGCAATAGAATAAATTGAATTGGAAATACATAAAGTGATGATCTGAATGGAGGTTTAGGAGTTGGTTAAGTTATTGGCAATAATGAGTTCTAAGATATGACCATTGAAATAATGGCTACATAGGAATTTTAAAATGAAAGATTATTAGCGAATTAATCAAAGGATACGGAGGCCAATGTGTTGGACAAAGCATCTTCAAGCATTCCGATGGACACAGTGATGACATGCTTTAAACGTTATGATAGGAATTATTATATTTCAGTGAAGGCATACTTAAACTGAATTATGGCTCTCCTTTTAAGACTATTTTTTTCTGGGTGCCTGGGTGGCTCAGTTGGTTAAGTGACTGCCTTGGGCTCGGGTCATGACCCTGGAGTCCTGGGATCGAGTCCCGCGTCGGGCTCCCTGCTCGGCGGGGAATCTGCTTCTCCCTCTGACCCTCTGCCCTCTCATACTCTGTCTCTCATTCTCTCTCTCTCAAATAAATAAATAAAATCTTTAAAAAAAAGACTATTTTTTTCTTTTCTATATTATTTATACTCTCTTATTTTCTTTCCATCTCTAATGTTTCTTTGTGATTTATTTGAAGCAATTATATAAAAGAGGCCCAGGGACTACAGGCCTAAGAGATTACGATTATACTGAAAACTTACAGAAGATCATTTTACATTTTTATTTATATCCTCAACCATAGCATATTCCATGATACATCATTTTTATTGAATAAGAATTTGTGGCAGTGGATCTAACTGGGAGCCATCTTTAATTAAATAGTATTTCATATCGTTAAGTCAACTAACAAACTTTAATAAATGATCTCTATATTTCTTTTCAATCTTTCAAACATAAAATTATAGTGTCTACTCTTCTTTGTTTTTCCTACAAGTTCTTAACGAAAGTCACAAATGTGAACCGGATATTGGACTTAGTATTTTGATAATATCTTACTTAGTGCTGCATAGAGTAGCAAGATTCCTTTTTTTGTTACTTCTTTTGCTGCTTCTGTGTTTTTGCTCTCCAGCCTCACGTTTGGCTTTCAAAGCCTCAGTATAACATTGCTGACTAAGTACTTCTTGCCCTACTTCAGCAGATCTGCTCTTCCTCCATCACAGCTGGGTATGATGAATGAGCTAACATTAGTAAAGCATTTTGAGTTCTTTGGAGAAAAGTTTTGTAAACTATTATTATATTGTGACACTCTTTTTAAAGACCATTATCATGCTTCATTGTATTTTTTGGAGAGAAAGTGAGGGAGAAGTGTGTCTCTAGGTAGGCACAAAGTGTGCATGGAAAGAGCTGGGATTCAGATTTTTAATTTTAATATGATCCTCTTCTCCTCTCACTTTTTCTGTTCTATGCTACCAGATTAGAGTGAGGTGAGGTGAAGTAAGACCATCTTTCTGTGGGTATAATAAATGTTTGCTTTTGAGGCATTAAGTGTACCCTTGGAAACAAATTTTCTTTGACATTCTCAGAGTCACATTTTTATCCTACATAAGACTTAACAGATATGCATATGAAACATGCCAGGCTCTTTACCATATCATGATTCTCAAACATTTCTAAGGTTTTATTTGATAAATGCCCAACACATACTGTTTATGATCTTAAGAATCCACTCTTTGAACAGGTTCATTCGGAAGGCAATGATATCCTGTGGTTGCTTTATGTGCATCATTGCCGGTGGACAGATGGCTGGTTTCTCACTGTGTCCTCATTTCAACTCTATCTCTAGCTTGCTCCTTTTCCAAGTGGCCTCCCACTTGTGCTAATAACAGAGGCTTTTTATTCTGTGCCCAGGTTTTACTTACTCTTAAATTTAGACCCTCCCCTTCAAGTCCTAAGGTCTACATTGCTAAAACTATACAACTGCCCCAGTGATTTTTCTCTACTGAACCACATTCAGTTTAAAAGTTTATGTCTGAGGAGCCTAAGCATATTTTATTGTTTTGTTATTTCTCTCTCATAATATTGCAAATTAAACAGTCAGATCCTATCTTTAGGAACAAAACTGCAAAAGGATTAGGAAACAGTATGATATGGCAAAGTTTTCAGCATCCACGGTGCCAGGTTCTAGTCCCATCTTTGTCAATAGACCCAACTTTATGTCTCCAGACAACTAGTTTAACATCTAGTCGTTTGGGATCATCATCTGCAAGATGAAATTATTAAGATAGACATTCTCTACAGTCTTCCAGTACTACGATTATGTTGGAATCGGACTCTTGAGGATGTAATCTTTTTGCCAGCTTGCTTGTTTTAATAGCTTTCTGAGAATCCAAAATGTCTCTCGCTTATTCTAGAGTCTGTGACATTTTTGAATGAGTGAGGATTGTATATTTTGTTTGTAGTATTATCTTTGAGGATATTTTATAAGACAAGACCCTGGCATTTTGAAAAGAAATGGAGGCAGGTGATATTTGTGATGATTCATGCCCTAGTGGATAAAAATTAACTACAGCTCTTTTTCATGGATAGTGAAAAAAATAGAAAGTGTCAGGGGCTGGTTGCAAAGCTCTTTGGAATGCTACAGAAGGATAGTATAGGTACTGGAGTCAGATCTTGAGATGCTGTTGTGCCTGGAGAAAGTCACTGATCTTCCTCCAGCCCCTGTTTCAAAATCAGGGGCTGTAAAGTCAGGATAATAAGAATTCCTACTTCATTAAGCTTACTTAGGGGAATAAGTGATTTAACATATATAAAATACTAAGAACAGCCCCTGGAACAGAGTATGTGCTGTGAGGTAAGGTAGTAATGAAAGTGACAGTGTTGGTATACTCTAGAGCGGCAGATGCATGTATAACGTGTTACTGAGGTCTTACTGATTCAGTGCTCATGTGGAGTGAATCAACACTGGAGAATCTGATTGTCAGTTTGTATATTCTCCACAGTCAATGTTAGTCTTCATCTAGTAACAGAGAAATTCACTCTAAATCAGGTGTGTGAATGGTGTGAAGTAGGGACATACGGGTGGGATAAATAATCTTGAAAGCTTTTTCAAACTAAAGATATCTTTAACTCTGAAAATTCTAACCTCTTAACTATATATACCCCTGTGTGTATGCATGCACACACACACACAAAAGAAATAATACTGTAGGATTTAATAAAATCGAAGTTCTCCAAACAACTAGTATTTAATGTGCGAGGCATTGTACTAAGTAATTTCACATATATCATATAACTCCATATTAGGTTAGAATAACTACAAAAACATGTAATATTTACCATTTTCAATATCAATTTTTAAGTGCATTAGGAGGGAAATGGAATAACAAATACATATGTTTTCAAAAGCTGAATTATTCAGAAACATTTTTGTACAATTTAGAATTAGGAGGGATCTAATCCCTTTTCTCATCACCTTATACAAATGAGGAGCCTGAGACACTATCATTTTAGTGCACTATCATGTTAGGCCACTACTTTTCATAGAGTAACAGGTGCATTTTCTGCAAGTTCTTACCAATGATGTTACTTTATAGCATTTCAGAAAATAAGGATTCTTTCCTCTTGGACTGAATTATCAAACACACAGCACACATACATAGATGTGCACACAAATTCCTTCTGGACTCTTGCTAAATAACCTGAATTTACTAATTCTAAGCATGTTCCAATGAAATGTGACTGTTTTGACCTATCTATTATCTATGGAGATAGTTCTTTGTGGTTGAATTTACTTACAAGTGAAGAATGAAATTACCAGTCAGAATAGTTCAGCAAAAAGATAACGAAGTGGAAAAATTCTAGTGCACTTTAAATTGCATTTTATCACCTATTTTGCAGGATATTATACATTTATTGAAATGTTTGAGTGTACTTAGCAAATTGAAAATGCCAGAAGTTTTAAAAAGTTTCCTCATACCTAATAACATGTTGCAAGAGAAACATATTAACAACACAGGAATGTTTTAATGGCATGAGGTGATTGGTCCCCTTTGCTGGGATATGTATGTGTGCACCAAAGAAAGGAATAGAAGGTTCCAAAGGTATGTCTAAATATTCCTGATACTAACAAGTCAATTAATAGCCACTCACACTATCATACTAGACAAGAATGACAATATTAAATAAAGTCTAATACAGATCAGACTGTTTAAAGAAACAGCATCTGAAATCTTAATTGAATTCATTGCACAGGGCAATGGTTCACTTATTAATTCAGCACATATTTACTTATCTTCTTATGGTAAGAAATGAGCGTGTTAAAATTTCTCATTTCCTTGGAGTTTACAAGATATTCATAACTATAGAGCCCAACCACCAGTGCTTCCTGCTTCATTAAAAGACTGGAAATATTGGTGCAGTATTTATTAAATACTGAAATCATTTTTATATGTGCAATATGCATGTCTTTGCATATACTACTATAAGTTGGACGAGAAAGATGATGCAATATAAATGGACTCAATTTCCAATAGGTTACATTTTTAAAGAAATAATATATGGGCAAATAAAATTATCAATACATATTTATGATATGATAATGATATATGTATTATCATTATACATATTGAGAGAGGAACCAAAATAAGACTCCCATATATTGTCTTCTATGTATCTCCCCTTTGCCTACCTACTTATAGTGGAAGTAAAACAGAGAAAAGTTGATTTCTAGCTTCTGAGAATCTTGGACTTGGTGTGGCATGATTTTGGCTTCAGTGCCTTTAGTACCAGGGCCTTCTGGTTATAACTGCATAGTTCTGAGCAAAGAAGGGACTTGAACTAAGCAGTTGATCATTCTGGTGTCTGAAGTTTTTGACTGAACTGTTTGGTTTAAATTAAACACACCGGTGCCTGATCACTTCTTTGCATTGTGTGACACAGCTTTACAAAGATAAGTGTTATCGATGGAGATTAATTTTTCTACGTTGCCTTGATTTCTTTGTACTGCAATAAGATCTGTTGTGGAAGGGCAAGAGGATGTTACAACAAAGAATAGTATGTCTTATAGGATTTCAAAATACTCGTGCTCCAGACAGATAATCTTGCACAGAAAATTTCAGGCATGCTAAATTAGGGGAAATGAGTATACTTTAGCAAATACATTCTGAAAGTATCATTTTGCATCTTGGGTTTTTATTATAAGACTACATTCTTGTTTGAGAGATCAAAAAAAGAAATTTTAAAACTTAATTATAACTCCTCTCCCCCAATCTGAATTTTATCCAGTAAAAGTTTACAGCTATCCAAAGCCTTAGTTGCTATAAAGTTTTTTAATTATGTCGTTGCTAAAAAAATTAAATTTGTCCTTTGTATATCTCCCCAAAGCAATAAAGAGAGTTTGTCAGAGAAGATTGGGAACTGATGGTACCTGATACTTTATGAATAAGAGAATCACAAAGTGTTGCTGAATAAATCCTAGGTCATTTCTGGTTTATGAAGCCTGTCTGAAGCCCTCATTTGTCAAAATTACGATTGCGGTGTGTGTGTGTGTGTGTGTGCGCGCGCGCACGCACGCACATGCACATGTGTATGTATAGACTTATTTATATATCTTGTAATTTTGCTGGAAAGTATATATTATTTTAGGGGAAAAAAGCCAAAATTAACATCCCCGCCATCATTAGTTTGAGTGTCTTTGAGCCAAGCCCCTTGTCACTAAAACTGTGGAGAGAAGAGAAACTGGTGATAAATGGTCTGGGCTACATTTTCAGATAACAATCTTGAGATTTTTGCTCTGGAACCACAGAAATGAATAAGAAGCCAAAATATAGATATCTTTAATAACTGAAAGTTGAAAAGATTCAGTAAAAATGTTTGAGTGGAATACCCTTCCAAAGAAAATTTATTGTTTTTAAAGTGTCTGTGTCTATAGGACTTTAGGAATGCCTAAGAATAAACCTAATTCCCACTGGCTTCTGAGTGAGAGTCTATAATGATATAAGATGAGTGAAAATGAGAAAAACAAATGGCACGAGGGGACATGAAATTTCACTTCCAGCCCAGAAAATAGCATTTAGAAAGATAGCTTGGGTTCATCATTCAGTTCTTTGCATTTGCTGTGTTAATTGGCCCACTTGTGCCTGAACCAAATAACCTAAGGGCCTGGAAATAGCCAGGGTGAGGGAGAAGGTAGAAGGCCACAGAACAGAGAGAATGATCATCCTATGAAAGGGATGGCTTTCAGGGGTTTGACTCTGCCAAGTGACTCTGAGGGAGGGGATTTGCGTCTCATTAAGTATCCCTAACAAAAGGTCGGTAAATTTATGGCATTGCCATAATTGCAGGGATTTGGACAAGAATTTGCTACGACAGCAGTGGGGAGGGAAAATGAATTTGTGAACATGTCAGCGAGGAACTTGTACGTGAGATCAAAGCATCAGCAACTCTGACGCGTTCTGAACTGAGGAAAAGGAAATCTTTGAAGAACATAATCATTAAAACAAATGAATGGAAATGATTAAAATAGATGTCAAAAGTCCTGAAGCATCAACAGTTCTAGGATTATGATGTTCTAGACATGCACTATCACTCCGTCGCACTACTTTCTTGTATTTTTCTATAGCAATCATCATCTTTCAAGTCATCTTACTTATTTAAGGTTTTCCGTGTCCTTCTCTGGAATGTGAGTTCCATGAGAGTAAGGCCCTTGTCTTATACCTGCAACACCTAGAACATAGCTGAGACATATTAGACTATCATATAAATTTCCTGGGTGGATGAATGAAGTAATGTCGGAGCAGAGTTGTAAAGGCTAGATAGTGGTGTGCCAAGTAAAAGTTAGAGTAGAGGTTGAAAATTGAAGGAAAGAGTGGGTCTGTTTTAGAGAAAAAAATTATATGAAACTACCTTGCTCTTTCACCTCATGGAACCCATTTCTCATGATCTGAAATCTGTCCAGCTCATTCCACTGAGAAGCATGACCCAAACGTGGACTTGGAAAATTGATTATTTAAAGTAGCATATTTCCCTCTGTTATGGAATAGAAACTTCTGGATGTCTCACTCAGAGTATAATAGATTTAAGCTTGACCTAGATAGGTTTTTTTCAACTCTAAATGGACTCATCACTCTTATGGGCATAGGAAGGAGGGAAAAACACTTAGACAAGATAAAGAAATCTCTTGTCCATGTCTCCAAACTAATGACTATGACATCAAATGGTTCACAGACTTAAGTTTGATTCGAAGGTCTCTCCTCTTCTGCAAAGAGAAACTGCCATATGGCCTTCATTGTGGTCTTTCCATTTACACAACAATTTAATATGCCTGGTTAATGATGAAATACCAGCTTCCGGCTGGGAAATTAAAGCAGCTTTCAGCTCCTCTCAGCAAGCAGGCTGCAGTTTGATATATTCTGTAAACTGGATTCTGTATTAGCCAAGGGAAAGGATTGGCATATTTCGGAAACACAGTTGGACTTGTTCAAACGAGCGTTTTGGTGCACAGATGCTAAGTCTCTTTGGAGCTATACTTTAGATCACTTTGCTTCTACTTAGCTATCAACTAAATATATTTTTGTTTCAATTCCTTTTAATTTTCATCTTTACAGTAATTTTCAAAAATGTTTGTTGGGAAAGAAAGAATTCCCATTGAATGCCTTTTAAATCAGAGAATACAGTATCTGTGAAGGTGCATGATGGATCAAGTATGGCCTCACACAGACTGAGAATCAAATGTTGGCCCTATTACCAACTAGTTATTTAGCCTTAAGTAGGTTAACCGAATTCTTTTAGCTGAGTGCAGTAGTCTGTAAAGTAATGATAATAATACTCACTTTATAGACAGTTTCACGGGATAAATGATTGCACTTGTGTGAGTGTATGTGTGTGTGTGTTCATGTGTGTGTAAAATGCTAGGTGTGGTTTGATAAAGTAGAGGCAGACACAAAATGAAACATTAATTTGTTATAATAGTCCATACCCATTGATATCCACATGTATCTACATATCCATTTAGTAAATATTTGCTGTAAGGCGGTATGATTACAGTCATTGACCCTATCTTTTAATGTCTTTCCATTCTCCCAAGGTCTGAGATAACCATGAAAAATTCTCCAGTGACAATCTTTAGATAGATTTCATGGTCAAAGTGGATACCTAGTAACATTTTCACACACAGTTGAAAAACTTTGCATTCCTCTCTTTCACTTGTCTACTTTCAACTTATTTAAATTTACTCTTCCAGCAAGCCTGCTCTGAACTGCAGGCTGGTCCATGCATCATCGCTCCTCTTTCCGATAGTAGTCTAAGCTTATTTCTATCTTTTTATTGCATTTATTGCAATTAAATTATCTGTGCTTGCCTACTAAACTGAATCTCTTCAAACTTCATAACTCTATATCCCTAGCCGAGGGTTTTGTGGGTCTTCGATAATGTGTATTGAAATAACCATGCACACACAGAAACATACATACATGTATACAAATATATTTTATTTTTTATTCATCATTTCTTTCCCTATTCCACATCAGTATTTCCTACTTGATCTATTGACATAAAATCATTTTCAATCTATGGCATAAAATCATTTTCAACCGATGACATACCAGTCATGAACATTAAATATTGAGTATGTTGTAAATGACATCATTATCGACTAAATATTAACAGTCTGTGCTTTGACTAATATTCATTTGTTCAACAAGCTTTATTGAGACCATACTTTAAACACCAGTCACTAGGTCCTGTAATCAGTATGTCTTCAAGAAAGCAGACATGTAGGAAATCATATAGATATGCACATCAGTACAATTCAGTTCATTAACATAAGATAAAATCACAACTTGAGATGGAGGAATCTGTCCAAAAAATCCTCTCTGAAGGAGGTGACAGCTATCTTGAGTCCTGAAGGCTGCGTGGGAGGTAGCGGATTGAGATGTTTGTGGAAGGAGCATTCCAGATGGAAGGGGCAGCCAGTGTAAAAGGCAGAGGATAGAGAAAGCACGGCGGTTTGAGGAAGTGCCCATACAGTATTCAGTATGTTTGGAATGTAGAGTGGGAGGCAGTCAGTAGCAGGAGATGAGTAAATGCGGATCTATGTCTTGGCAAGAAATTAGGATTTCATCCTACACTCAATGGGCAAGAGGAATGGGATGACCAAATTTGCATTCAGGAATAAGCGTTCTCATAGAGGGAGGCACCCGTGCAAGCAGATAGGAGAGTCTTAAAATAACCCAGACAAGAAGTGATGAGGATTTAAACTCATCTTCAGCAAAAGATGAGAAAAGACACTAAAGGAAAGAAACAGTGGAATTTATAGTCCAGCTGTTTATGGAGAGTAAAAGAAAAGGAAGATTTACAAATGGCTTTGGGTTTGGATAACTGTAAATATGATGCTATTTCACATGATAGTGAATATAGATAAAACAGGTTTACAAGGGTAGAAGTGGGAGGAGATGAGAGATGAGTTGGATGTAGAGCTTGCTGGACTACATACTTTAAGTATGCAGTGGTTATATTGGTCATATATCCAGTTTCTCACCAACATCCACCACATTTGCAGTTATTTAATCCATGTGTTTATCCACTATCTATTTGTTGAATTGATGAATGAGTGCCTGTGGAACAGGCAACTTATAAACGTCCAGGAGAATCAATAGTCTGTTTGCAATACCAGAGAGCTCCAATAATAAAATGAAGATTAAGATGACTCTGGTTCACAATAAATTGGGAGAATTAATTTCCCTTTTGAAAGCTGCCACTAACATGAGAGCAAAAAAGATGGTGCACTGACCTCACAAACATGAGGAATTTCACAAAGTTGTAAGAGTACATCTCTGTTCCTATTATAACCTATTATAATTACTTAATCTCCTTCCAATTTCATCTACTACTCCCCAGCCTTTCTGAAACAGATCCTAGAGAGGATTAAGCCCTATTGTCCTAAAGATATGTTACAAGTAATGAATTAACTTAGCACCTGTGCATCTAGAATGGTACAATTTATGTACCATCCTCGTAAGAATTCATAAAATAATCACTGAAATGATTTTCTGTGTTGTATGTTTTAGGTGAGGAATCCTAGCTGAGAAAGTCCCCCTTTCCTCCCCCTAATATTAGAACAACCTACTTCCCATAAAAAGTATTCTGAGCTAGTAATAGGAAAAGCAAAAGAAACTTGATGTTCCTCTCATCGGGGGTCCTATTCAATTTTCTTATCTACCTCTCACAAGTTTCTGGCTTTTCCACATTTACAACTACCATTCTGTTTCTAGAACCATTGTGTATATTACAAGATGTTTCTGTTCTCAAAAAGGCCAAATCTACAGCTGAAACTTATAACATCTAGAATTTGTATATAACATTCTGAAGTTACATAAATTATACCTAGGAGAGAGGAAAAGAAGTCCCTATCCCGTTATGCTCTCTAATACCCTAATTGTCAATTAGGCTGTAAAAAACAAGTGCACTTGATAGAATGCCTCCAGCTGTCTCTGCTAAGGAAAAGACAATTCAGCCCAATGGTGGAAAGATACATGCCATCATTTAACCTTTTTGTGGGAAAACAAAGGATGCTGAGCAGATGTACTGGACCCTAGGGAAACTTTTCAGCAGGATGAACTTTGGCAATGAGAACAAGGAGAATAAAGACAAATCTTTGACCCTAAAACTGATCACTCAGCACCATTTACCACATATATATTTTGAGATTTTAACATTAGACTAACTCAGTAGTCTGGAGCTTAGAGAAACATGAGCTCATAACAAAATTAACAATTATTAATAGTTATTCATGCCATCTCCATGTGTCATGATGGAAAGCCGTTTATTATAGATGCCTCCCTAAAGCCCAGTGGGCAAGCTGATGCAGATCTGTATTGGATTTTTCACTGGTCTATGATGAAATAAGTAATATAAGAACAGTGGAGTAAGTTATCCTTACATATGGGTTTATTGAACTGTCCTGTCTTTATTCTATGTTTATTTTTTTATTTTGAAATACTATTGCTATTTCTATATTAAAATATTTTTTTCTTTTATGTACTGATGATGATGGACGATTTTTTTTTATCTTTTTAATGTCTTTTTACTTGTGTCCAGACCTGGAAAAAAAATGCCCTGACCATACCTTGGTCCTAATTAAACAATTTTTTAAAATATGCTACTGGTTCATATCTAAGTATATCATAACTACTCATTAATTTATTCATCCTTCAACAAATATTGAACAACTGCAAAGTGTCAGCTACTATTGTAGGTATTGGCATTCCGGTAGTGAGGAAGAAAAATTATATCCTGCCCTCATGCAGTTTACAATTCCCATTGACAGACAATTAAAAAAAGAAAAGAAATCAATAAATAAAATAATTTCAGATAGTTTAAAATGCATTGAAAACAATAAAACAGTTTCTGGATGAGGGTTTTTCCATGTATAGTTTTTGCACGTTTTTCAACTGGGCTAACATGGATTACCCCCCAATACCCACACTTATCTACTCTACGGAGTTAGTCATGGCCATAACAGTAAGCATGTTGTTGGGGATGTTGCTCATTATGTAGCACTGCTATGTAACACGTATCAGATATATTTCATTCTTTTTTCTCTACCAAAAAAAAAAAACTTTCTGCTTTTATATCAAAGAAAATATTACAAAACTTAACCATACATCCCACCACAAAAGAAACACCATCATATGTAGCTTATAAACACTTCCCTAATCATATTATATAGCTAGCCAAAGAGAAGAGCTTCTCTGTATTATGTTTTTGCATATCTTCAAATGCTTTTTTGTCCACACACGCTGTCAAAAAGCCCCAACTTAAACTTTCTGTCATAAACAATTTGCACATCAGTACTATTTATTAACACTAAATGTTTTTTTCATTTTTTTTCCTGTATCTAAGTGCCATGGACTCTTTAGCAGATCTTTTTTATTCTCTTTAATTAAACTAGTAAACCAACTTGAGTTACCTGACACCTGAATGGGAAAGAAAAATAGAGCTTTCAAAAAGGGTTTCTAATGTGTTTAAATATTAGCTTTCTCTTATTAACAAAGTGATACAGTGTTTCAAGATTATCCCCCAAAATTGCATAATTAAAACAAATGTCCCAAAGAATTTAATTATAGATGCTTTGATGTCCAAAACATAATTTTAAGCTTCTGTTGTCAAGATGATGCAGAAGTTGTACAAAGACACAAAGCAATAGCACATTTGCCACCTTGGACTTTTCTTTAAAGATTTACTTATGCATTTTAGAGAGAGAGTGTGCAAGTTTGAGTGGGGGAAGGGCAGAGGGAAAGAGAGACTTTCAAGCAGACTCCCACTGAGTGCAGAGCCCAACTCCCCACTGAATGCAGACTCCCAGGACCCCAAGATCATGAACTGAGCCAAAATCAAGGGCTGGATACTTAACCGACTGAGCCACCTAGGCGCCCCAGCCACCTTGGATTTTTAGGGCAGGGTTATGGAGATAATGAGCCCAACAGTATGTCCTCATTGGCACTGCTGTTAATCCATCAGTCCGGTGCTTTTAGGTGAAGGATTTGCTACTAGCATCTAGAAAGTAGAGGCCAGAGATGCAGCAGAACATTTTACATTGCCCAGGACAGCTCCCAACAGCAAATTATGCAACCCTAAATGAAAATAGTGCTGAGGTTGGGAAACCCTGGTCTAGAGTCTTGTTCAATTTTATATATTGAAACACACATCCAATAATTAATACAAATCTGACAACAAGTTTTTGCATTTATTTTGCTTTTCTTCCGAGATCCTTTCAGCTCTTCCTTCATTCTCACTTGGTCTCTGAAGTTTCAGTTGTCATCCTTCCTTTTGTTTAGGGATTTCTGCTAATGATAATGATGGTGTAGAAAATAGTAATGGAGATATACCTCTATAAATCAATATTCTAGGACTAAGTTATTCTTGTTATATTGAACAGAATTTCGTTTTGTTTTCAATTGATATTCTCTTAAAATAGATAAATATCTTTCTTTGAAATACATGAGTATACTTTTCTTGTCCTGGCATAGTATCATAATGGATTACATATCTTTCATCTTTCAACACTTATTTGTACTTATTTTAAATGTTTTGTGGTTTGTTTGTTTTGGGAGAGGGGGCATGGGGTGCAGAGGGAAAGGGAGAAAGAGAATCTCAAGCAGGTTCTTCTGGGAAGGGGAGAGAGTTGTGACATGACCTGGAAATTGTAAATATACAAAATTTGTTCCTGGTTAGAATTTGAACATTGACTGAATGTTTGATAATACTAAGAAATTATTGTTAATTTTTAGGGATAATAATGTTATTATACTGAGTATATTTTAGTAATGCATAGTGGAACTTCACACTTGAATTAATATATTCGCAATTTACCTCAGAGTAATCAAGGAGAGGGGAAATATGTGAAGTATCAGTGAAACAAATTTAGCTCTGAGTTGATAATTGTTTAAGCTGGGTGGTGAACATATAGGGATTTATTTTACTATTATTATTTATACTGTTCTACAGTTTATTAGACTATGATGTTATACTATCCAGTATGCTAGGATACTATTCTGCCTTTTTTAAATATTCAAAATATTCTACGGTAAAAATCTTAACAGTCAAAGAAATAGGAAAGAAACTGAGCCCTTTCTATAACTTTTATTCTTTAAGATGTGTTCCTTCCATCCTACCTTCTCCACAAGCCTGAGAAGAAAATACTGGTTAACTGAGTACCTGGTTAAGTGAAGTTTCTATTAGACATAGTTTGAAAAAGATGCAGTCTCATCTCCGTTAAGCTTATAAAGGATGAGAAGATGTTTTTTCTCCAGCATGAGAGTCAGACCATCTCTGATAGGAGAGTTTCCCCGAGTGCATTTATCATACTGACCTAGTAGGTCAGGAAGGAATTTTTTTAATGTAGTTAAACTGTTGGGGCGTTTGACCTAATTCTTCAGCTCACTTTGCTTGAAATCACAAGCTAAAACATAACTTATGCATCTTTAGTCCACTGATTGCTATTCTTTCCAGATTTTATTTGACTAAGTTAAGGTATGATAAAGGTCATCTACTTGGAAGGGAAAAAAAAGTCTATAAAACCTAGAAGTTGGCAGAGTTTTTCTGTAAAGGACCAAATAGTAAATATTTTAGGCTTTGTGGACCACGTATGGCCTCTGTTGCATATTTATCTTTTAATTTATTTATTGTTTTACAAACTTTTAAAAACATGAAAACTATGCTTAATATAATACAAAAAGCAGCAAAATTGTGAAGGTTGGATCTAGCTATAAGAATCTTGATATATCCTCTTATTTTAAAACTAACCATTCATCCAAATTTAATTCATTCTGAACAACATAAGCAAAAGCATCTGTGAAATATATTTTACTTATTATTATTCCTTTAATGCATATGCATTTCACCTCTATCACTTAATACGTACTACTAACTAAACCAACTAATTATTGATGTGGATCATCTTTTATCATGAATACGTACTTGAACTTATACACAAACTTTTTAATTCAGAATTTAAGTGCCATTTTTATGATTGTAATTATTAGCTTGAATTTGCTTATTTGTTGTCCTATAGAGTGATGCTTCTTGGAGGGGAAAGATAGCAACAGATATTTACCTGTGTTAGGATTAATTTGTGAATGTGCCTGTTTTCTGGGTGAGGGGATGGTAGTAGGGTTTCTTTGTTTGCCTAATACATTTTTGCTGTTACCTTGCACAAAAAGAGATTTCCAGCTGACCTCTCTATGATACCTTGGAGTACTCAGAAGTAGAAAATAGAAACTCTGTAGGTAAGATATTAGTTTTCTACTCACTTCAAGGCCTCTCTCTGACTACTCATGTACCGGGCTTGAAGAGCTCACTGTAATCTCTCAAGAGTGGGCAAGAAAAGAAAAGGTAGAGGCTTTTAACAAAATGGACTGGAATGAACATCTAGAAAGAGGTCACAGATGGAGATGTATATGAGTCCAGCATTTTCGGGCTGAGTGGCATTGAGTCAAGCTCAGGTTAGCTGAAGTGGTAGAGCCTATTGTAAGGGAACACAGAAGAAAGGAAGCACAGAAAACCACCCCAGGAAAGTCAGAGGCTGACTTTGTGGCAAGAGAAAATGCCCCTCGGGAACCCATAGCAATTCCGGTACCCCAGGAGCCATTTTAGGGATACACCATTCCCAAAACTTATGCAATCTCTGACTTTCCTAGCTGTTCATTCCTCACTTTCAGGCTCCCCATGAGAGGGTATAATTAGGCCTGTCAGTCACAATCCAACACAAAGCATCCCCATCAGGAAGAGTTCTCCAGCCAGGCCATCCTGTGGGCTGCTGGCCAGGTTTGGGATACCTGTCTTTGAGGTAGTCATCAATCATGGCTGTACCTGTTAATACATATATTCAGTTATATGATGAAAGCTTACCAACTTGAACACACACAAAAAAATACTGCTTCTAACCAATTCTATAAAAAGGAGCTATTGGCTTCATGTCAGAAAGTGTTTCATGAAATGAGATTTTTCTCTGGATGCCAAAGTTTTGCCTGATTTTTTTTTCCAAAACAACCTTTTATCTGATCTCACTCAAAGCAGAAACCCTCTAGTGGTTTGCCTTTACCTCTACGTTCAAAATTCACAGATGCCTCATCACCTTTCAAGTTCTTTTGAAGCTTCATTTGCAGTAATTCTTCAAAGAGGTCACTTTTGCTCTAGATGTTACAGCTTTATTTTAAGCAAATCCCCATCACCTCATACCCAAATTAATAATTGTGAAACTTCTTTACAAATCTTTTTTACCTGCTAGGAGGCCCCCTCTCCATTCATTTTATAAGCCAACTGTAGATTAATATTCTTGTATCAAGAAACAAAAGATTTGAAAGAGAACAAGTTTACCTTTTAGAGAAAGGGAGGCTGAGTGTTTTTCCCATGTGTGGCAGGATATTGAGAAAGACAGAACTCCCCAGCTCTATTCCATTTATTCTTTCCTAAAACAATACTTTATACACAACTTCCTTCCTTCAGAAGCCTTGCAATAATATTGTCAATCAAGACCAAACTTCTTATCTGTGGAGGACTATTCTCTCTGCCTACTCAAAATCCTATGATCCTGAGACTGCTGTTCTTACAGTTCTATGGAAACCCTCTACCCAAACTCTCCTCTGCACCTGTGCTCAGGACACTATTCCATCCATCTTCCTTCCCATCCCATTTTTCTGTCTTCTGCATCCTCATGACCTGGGCAATGCAATTCCTACACTGTTTTCAGAGCCTACCTAAGCCTTCTCTTGTCACCAAAAGTGTATAGAAATCAATTACGACAGATGATGTATTATCTGGATTTTTAGATTTCTATCAGGTTAAAGTCCCTAGCAGACATTTTAGCTTTGGAATTATTCTCAAGCTCGGTTTATATACTGTGCTTGGATTTCTAATTAACTATAAACTCTGAGGGGTTTTTCTTATTATTATTTATTATTTATTATTTATTTTATATTCCCCATAGTTTCCTTCAAGGTGCAATAAAAAAAACATTTGTTGACTTGAATTTATACCATCCCTTAATTTCCATTCCTTTTTGCCACCTTTTTCCAATTTTCTTTAAACAAGGAACCTTGTTTTAGATGTAAATCCGACAGCTACAAGACTTCTTTCCCCCCCAAAAAACCCATCACTGACATCACCTAAAACCTTGCTAGAAATATGCATTGTCAGCACCCCCCTATTTACTAAATCCGAATCTGCTTTTTAGCATGACATGCAGGGGATTCTTATACATATTAAAGTGTGGGAAGCACTGCACTAAAGATTCCATCATGAATCAGTTAACCATTCATTGTTACATTGAATAAACCAAGAAAATGTGTATTTAAATCCCTATTTTATCATTCACACATGTATGTGTATACGTGAGTGAAAGAGACAAAGAGAGAGAACCAGGGGAAAATTTTGGAGACAAATAACTGTTTTGCTATAGTAGACTTGCCTCATAAATATCTAGTGAATATATTTTCTGTTTAGACTATTATTTCTGCAGTACTTTTCTTTTTCTTTTTCATTTTGTGTAAACATATCAAACCCCATAGGAAAACAGAGCTGTCAAGATATCACTTCAAAAAAACACACTTGACGTAGCTAAGAGCCCAAGTCATTTGATGAATTTTTTAAAAGCTGGCTGCTTTTTAAAGGCATTTATAATTCAAGGTGTTTGATTAACTTTTAAAGAGTTGAGTGCTGGTAGATTTAAAATCAAAAGGAAAGATTTGGAGTGGTCCAGTGAATTTTTAAAGATGGATAGAAATCAGGAGAAGTGTGGTCTTAACCTTCTTGGCTTTGATATTTTTTATGTGATTTTTGTTCCAATCACATAACAGGTCCCCTTTAATCTTGTATATGTCACATGGACTCACATGGGACTATCAGTAATTGTTCTTTATCTACCCAACAGATATCCTGAAAATTACTGAGATAGTCCATCAAGTATTTTAACTTGTGAAAGACAAGTAGTATAAATATATAGTAGATAACAGTTTATGAGTAGTATTGTGTAAAGCAGATTTTATGCAGACATTAGGCAGTTGAAGAAGTCACAGTAGAATTTATAAATATATCCATCATAAGGAAGGGGAAGTGGTGAGAGGTTTAGAAGTGGAAGGTATAAACCTCAATGGAAACATCTGTATATCCAACAGAATGAAACAATCATGTCACAAACATGTTTGTAACCAATAGGAACCAGATAAAAGATAAGAGTAATGTAACTTCTGGTGGATAAGGGTCAAAACTCCTCAAAAAGATATGGCTATTTAGAATGTTGTGCTCAAGTGTGAGCACTGTTTTTTATGAAACATATTTGCACACTGGTATAAATCATTTCTACTTTTCATTTATTCATTGATTCATCCATTCTTTATTTCTCGAACCACAATGATATTATGTGACTAAATCTATGGTAGGTTTTGTAAATGTGATGGTTGTACTTTTCATTAAAGACCTATTAGTTTAGAAAAATAATCACATAAACAAGTCTGAAAATGGGCCATAGGGTCTAAGATGCACGATTATAAAGCAGAGTGGAGACATAAAGGTTATTAAGAAGGGTGTCCATGGGTGTGAAATCATCTCATTTAAGACAAGTCTAAGGAATTGGGATGGTTAGTTGATGAACAGATTGTTTACAAGAAGGTGGAGGGTGTGGGAGATGATAATTGTATTTCACAAATTTGAACAGTTACTTGATATATGAAACATTATTTTTTTCCTTTGTTCCAGCAGGTAGAGTCAAAATAATACAGCAAGAAGAGAGGGAACATAAGGGGGAAAGGAAGGGACCCATGTTTCAGGAGTGCCCACTCTGTGCTAGGTTTGTGCCAGGCACTTTGTAAGCACTATTTTAGTTAATCCTTTTAACAACTTTGCCCATGCTTAACCCATCTGAAATGCCACTACTAGGCCAATACTCAGAGCCACAGGTGATCACCCTAATTGCTGTACTTTAGGAGAGATGAATTGACCAAACATATGGGGGAGAGCTAAGATTTTTTTGGCAAAGCAATAACTTTAGATGATATAAATGACAGTAGGATCCATGGTAGAAGGTGCTAATAATTGTACAAATGTGACTGTTTGTGAGAACTGAAATCATCAGTTATATCCTTAGAAAATAAAGCAAAATTGGATATTCTAGTTATTAGACTATCATAATATATATGCATAACTCTTCGTTTATAATATCTGAATTTTTTATGAATATGTTATATCCAGTCTGTTTCAGAAGCTTATAAAAGATGTGAAATAGTTCTTTTTTTTAAGATTTTATTTATTTGAGAGAGAGAGCACAAGCAGGAGGAGCAGCAGAGGGAGAGGGAGAAGCAGGTTCCCTCTTTAGCAGAGAACGCAGCCCAATTGGGGCTCGGGACCATGGACCCCGGGACCATGACCTGAGCTGAAGGCAGACACTTAACCGATTGAGCCATCTAGGTGCTCCGTGAAATATTTCAAGATATGTCAACTACTACAAATTTCCATCTATTTAATGTTCTATTCTACTCCAAATTCCCTAGATCGCTCTTCAAATTCCTGTGACATCTCAAGTGCTTCTACCAGCCAAGTTTGATACACAGATTTAAGCCAGATGTTACCACCTCCTATGCTATAAGAGGTGATATTTTACTAGTTCACTAGTATAAATATAGAAAGATTACAAATACAAATATAGAAAGAAAACAAGAAAAGTGTTATTTCCTCTTGCACATACTATGAGACACTGGATTAGGAGCCTAAGTAATTTACAGGAAATTAGTATTTTGATACAAAACAGAGAATTACTTTTATTTCATGATATTGGATACAAAAAAAAGAAGCACCTTCTTACTTATGTTACTATGAGCAACCAAGTACAGATGTTCCTATAAATTCTAGAAACTCAGGTTAAACATATTACCTTACAAATTTCTGTCATAAGTTCCTGGTAAGTTCCTGCATTACTGCAATGTTAAACTCTGTTTTAGGGGTCACAGAAATATTTCTGAGTTACAAAATTCTTGACGCCATTTATAAAATGACTTTATATAAGGTGACAGTAATGTCAGATAGACTGAAATGCTTATAATCAAGGTTAACTGATGTCAGCAAAAATAGCATGGAGTAGTTGATATATCTCATATCCTAAGGTTTATTAAAAGTATATATATATATTTTTTTTGTAGCAGTGAGTCAAATTTAATCTCCTGGGATATACTCCTCTTTATAATGTTGAAATTGAAAACAGTTTTCCAATGTGCCTGTGATAGGGTGCATTACTGTCAGTTTTCCTCTTTAATAACTGAAATAACTTACCCTGTAAAGAAAAACAGGAGAATAATACAAAATTAAAATTAATATGTCAAGTCCCCAAATACTTGTGCTCTGGATTATAATTTAGAAATTTGTGTCCAGATAAAGGACTTATTTCCAAGTAAATTTGCACAAAAATTGTTAAAGCAGTGATTGCACCCCTGGGAAATTCCTAGTTTAGTTCTCAAAGAGTAAATAAACAAGAAGAAAAGTAGAAAGATTGGAACAGTTAACATGGTCTAGAAAATATGCCATAATAGTCTTTAAAAAAGCTTACATCTGTAAGATGCACTTAGTTTGTTCTTTGGGAGTTCAATTTTATTTCATTGTGTATTTTACTTTTTGTGTGAAGTCGATCTGAGCACCCAAAGGCAAATTAAACTTTCTACCTGGTGAGAAATGACATTGTCTACGTTGAAGAAAATATTACCAAACATTCTAGATACTTTCTTCATTATAGATATTGCACAAAACCCACAAAGATATGTTGTGTTGCTTAGAGAAAGTATATAAATCATTTGGCAAGTTCTGTTACAAAAGAGAGATACCTCACAGGGGAACCAATATAACATTATCTAAAACTTAAAGAATAGAACTTAGTGCCTTGGGTTCATCCACTATCATTGATGTACTCATAAGCATTTTAAAATAATTTTCTCTGGGCTCAAAACTCAAGGTTGCAGTCACTGGGAGGGATACAATAATGTCACTGTATGATTGCTGTCTTTAAAATGTCTCAAACCAGGTGAGGGAGGTAAGTAATCTTTAGGAAACAATTAGAAAATCCAACACAAGAAAATAAAAGTAGTGACAAACTAATGTATACATAATTTCTTAGGAACCTAAAGAATAGTATGAGATACAGATGAATAAAACGGTTTTTCTTTCTCTGTTTTTATCCAAACCCAAATACACATACACACACACACACACAGAGTAAATACACAAAAACTCTGTAACACCTGACACAGGACTCTCTTCCCTCAATAAGTAAGTCTCCAAAATAACTTAATATTAATCAAAAATTAATTCATGGAGAAGCAACTGCTCCATTCACATACTGAATCTAGAAATTCAGTTCATGAAATCTAAGACTCTTTTACGATCAGAAGATTTGCTTTTTTCATTGCTAAATGTGTGGCATTTGTTAATTTTGTTATTTATGGAAGAAACAAAGAGACTTTAAAAGAAGGGACTATTTAAAGTGATTTTCACACTGACCAGTGAATATACCTTCACTCCTCTCGTGAATACACCTTCATTTGTTCTGTTTCTCACTACGAACTTATTGAGGAGGTGCCAAGAAATAATGGCTGAAGAATTTTTTGTTGCCTCCAGAACTGTAATAACATAAAATTTCAGTTGTTTAAGCCAAAAATTTGTTTTAAGTATGCTGGTGGTTACTGATGAAACTTGAAGGGAGAGTAGAGGGAACTTGGAATATATATAGCAAGGACTGTGCCTAGGGAGGGAGCAGATCTCCTGGCAGAACCCAAGAATGGCTCCCAGCTGAGACCCTAGGACTACAAAGAACCAAGTGAAAAGTGAGGGAGAAAACAGGTGACCTACCCAAGGCTGCGTGTGGTACAAAGGACTCTCTGTCCCTCACTCCACATTGCAGAGCAGCCTGTAACCAGGCATTTATTCTCCTGAGGTTCTTTTTTGAAAGCAGTTGAAGAAGGCAGAGAACTAAGATGGCTAAAACAGATTATTAGTGACCCTGGAGTAAAGCCTTCCCCCATTCTGGCATTTAAGGAAGTAAGAGAACAAACTGCCTATCTCTTTGCTCTAAAGAGAAACCCCAAATCAACAAATTATGCCACATCACCAGATTTTTCATCCTTAAATGTGAAAGAATGTGAATGGATTACCTGAAGAAACCATTAAACATTCAAGGAAAAGCTCTAGACACAGAGGCAGAAATAGTGAAGAGAAAGAATTTAGAAAACAGAAGGGGACTAAAATATATATAAAATAGAAAAACAAAAGCCCTTTTTTCTTTTCACTTTAACAGTTTTATTGCAATATATTTTACATATATAATTCACCCATGTAAAGTGCACAATTCAATTTTTTAATTAAATTTACCAAATTATGAAACCATCACCATAAATCAGGTTTAGGACATTTTCATCACTCCAGTAAGATTTTTTGTACCCATTTATTGTGAATCTCCTTTCCCACCCGCTGTCCCGAGCAACCAATAATTTGTCTCTATAGATTTGCCTTCTCTGCATACTTCATATACATGGACTCATATAATATGTAGACTCATGTCTTGCTTCTTCCGCGTATGTTTGTGAAACACACTGAGGCCTGTCCATGTTGTAGCATATGTGCGTCATTCATATTCAGAACTCTTAACACCCATCAGGAGACAGTGGACATTACATCTATAATGAAAGAGAAGGATATAATGAGAAAGCAATAAACATAGGAAAATGGAAAGCATTTGGAAATTAAAAATATAGGTGCCAAAACAAAAATATATTAAAAAGAATGGACGGTAAAGTTGAGGAAATCCCCTACTGTCGTAATCACTACTAACAGGTTTGCATTCTCTCATATCCTTTTATTTCCTATTCTGTGCACTTAGATATAAATTTTATAACTAAAGGTTTATAATTAAAGGTTAATTACATCACAAAATAAAAATAATTTATATAAAGAGAAGTTGAAAAAAAGAAAAAAATGCACATCTGCATAAAGGAATATTTTTTCATCTGGAGCAAGGCATATTGGTAGATGTCATTATCATTAGGATCATTTTTATCAGACTGTAATTACAATCTTGTATCCTTCTTTTCTCACTTAAGCTTTCATGACCATTCTACTGTTATCACACTGACTTTAAAAGCTTCACTTTTCATAATTGCCGCATATTTCATCCAGTGGCCTTGTACTTGGTTGAATTTTGACTTATTTAAACATTTAGGACATTCTCACATTTTCAGACGTTTAAATAAATATGTATCACTGTGTAAACATTGTTCTAACTATAGACTATTCCTCAGGTTAGATTGTCCAGTGAAATTTCTGGGTTGAAGACTATGGATACTTTTTAAGATCTTTGTTACAGCTTACTGGTTATTTTCCATGAGGTTTATAAACTAACCATTCTACATGACAACTTGCACAGATTTGAAAGAAACACTTAGCCGTAATACGTTTCCCATCAGCTTATTCACCATAATGTGCCAATTATAAATTTATAATATGGTATTAGTACCTTTGTGACCAACAGGAATTTAATTTGGGGATAGTGCTGAAAATACTTCCTTTTACCACATTGTTTAAAGTAGCCAGCAAATTCCATGGTGTGATAATATGCTTTATGTTTAAATATAATAAAGATTCATCTTTCTACCTATATCAGTACACACACACAAATGTGAACATTCCACAATACTACTTATTAAATTTACATGTTTACCAGCATGAACAACAACATAAGTGGTTGCTTCAGTGGCATTTCCTAAAATGCTATCTTCCCAGATTGGTTCAGATGTGCTTCTTAATACTTCCAGAATGCCCACAGTCTGTATTATTGTTCTTACCAGATTGCATTTAAATGAACTCTCAATTAAGATGAACTCTTTTTTAAAAAATCATCAGTATATAAGTAACACAAAAGTAGACATTCTGTTTGATTCATATTTCCAGCCCTAACATCAAATACATAATGCCCACCACAACATTTATTCACCATGTTTATCAACATGAACTGAACTTACTTAAATAAGTTCAGAAGAGCGTGAATTTAGGCCCCTTTCAATAATTATTTTGCTGTTATTTCCTTACATTAGGAAACTGCTTTTCAGAAATATTTCTGCCATTTCTTTTTTCAAATTGGTTATCTTGAAACTAAATTTTTTAAATATTTTTAATTTTTTTAAAAAATCAAAATCTATAGAGTTGAATTAATAAATTTAGGGAAATGAAATAGAAGATTGTCACTTGTGGATTTATTTAAGGAGCAAATAAGGGAATCCAAATTTGCAAATGTTTGCTTACTATATTTTGGAAATCTAATTCTCAAAAAAGAATTTTTCTTAGAAATTACTGAAATAGAAAGCCTCTCTGTGCATTTGGAATGTAATTTTCTATACCAATCTCATTGGGAGTATGAGAACTACATAAAGCATGCCTGAAATGCATTCCTCAGAACCTGTGGTCCAGTTTTTCTTGATCATAGGACTTTCTAGGCCAGTGTTTGGTTCACTTTGGTTTCTATCTATATCATATGATCTGCTTTTTGCCTTCCAAACTTCATAAAAATCTTGTCTGATTACAGTTTCTTCCAGTATTCAACTCCATTGTGGATTTATGATTCCCTTTTCTACATTTTTATTGTTATTTCAGATGCATTGGAATGAGGGCTGAAAGATAACTCCGTGTCAGCTTTCCATTTGAACTAAAGTCTTTAACTGTTTAACAATAAATATCATTTTAAGGTTGAGTATTGTCGATTGGAAATTTTTGTCAGAAGGAACTTACTGATAAAATAGAAAATGCTGCCAATCATTGGTTGATCACACCATGAGACTTTTTTTTTAAATTGTGGGTCTTAGTGGCCTTTGAAAGTACACTACCAAACAAATCTTCCCTTCTTGTATTTATAGAGATTTGCTTGCTGACCAAGGGCCGCCGCACTGCCAGTGTTCGAGCCGATACATATTGTCGTCTTTATTCACTTTCTGTGGACAATTTCAATGAGGTCCTGGAGGAATATCCAATGATGAGGCGAGCCTTCGAGACCGTTGCCATTGACCGACTAGATCGGATAGGTACTCTCTTCAGTTTTCTAACTTTTTTTGTGTACAACTTAGTTATACTTTAGTGGACTGATACATGTTTGCAATCATAAGTCCTAAATGCTATAATAGGTTGCCTATTAATTAGCATAGAACTAGCAGTTAGCTCTAGCCCTATTTCTACTATCTAACTTTCTCTTCTAAGTATTCTGGGTTTATTTAATCATCTCTATTTTTACTAGCTGCTCAGTCTGATTTCCCCAGTGATGTCAAAACAATTTGAATCTTCAGGTAAAAAACAATGATAAAAATTTTAGGTAGCACTAAAATAGAACTAAAAATATAATAGTATGAGTCTACATTACAAACCAAATAATTTTACTACAAGGTTTAAAAATTTTTATGTATCAACTTTACATTTTTAGCTTTATATTGAGAACTGAAAACTTGTAGATTTTATTTGTCTGAGTAGAAACTTCTGGAAACGTTTGTAATACAGACTCATGCAGGAAAAGCCTTCCTAGAAGTGCCCGACATAGATGCTTTACTTTGTAAACATCAACTTATTTTACAGTCTTCTCTGCTCTCCAATAAGAATATATAAATTAGACCTTATTAGTTACACTAGTTAAAAGATCTGAAGAATTGCTATAGTAAAGTTAGAACAGATTGGCTTGCCATTCGCTTCCCAAGATACGCTGGAACATTCTGATGTCAGAAGGTGGTATGCATTCATTTTCTATACCTAAATCCTCTTTCCCCACCCTACCACGCTCTGCCCCCTTTCCTTGCTTAACTGTACTCCATCTTCATAACCTGGGTTTAGACATCACTACCCTGTAGAAATCTTGTGTGACCTCCTGCCGGCTCCTAGGCTGAGTATCCTGGGTATGTTCTCCCATCCCCCTAGGAAATTCCTCCATCACAATACTGCTTTTATCATTGCAATTGCTCTAACGATGCTAAGATTTGTGAATGTAGAGATCATGTCTAATTCACTATTACATTCACAGTACCTAGTACACAATGAATATTCTTGAAGAGAGCTGGTAGGGAGGGATGAGGGAATCAATGATCTCAAAGGATATGGGGTTGGGATCACTTGTAAGTAAACAAGTCCTTCATTCTTATTGAAGGTAAGGACCATTGATTGATGTAGTCTTATGTCAGCTTTTCTTACGCACTCTGTCTTTATTTCCCTGCTACAGAGTGGGATGACAGATGCATTAGGCTCTAAAATTAGGTTAGGAGAAGTAAAGGTAGTATTTGGACATTATCATTAGACATAAGACACATATTAGAAATTCATACTGACAATTTAGACACGTAATAGGACATAGTGTTGAGAGAGACAGTGCCCAAAAAAGTGGGTATTCTGAAAGCATCTTTATTTAATTTGAAAATAATTTGCCTCTTTGTGGTATGTGAGTGCTCATGGTAGAGCTAGAGACTAATTTCTGAGCACATGCGTTTTTTTCCTAAGCCAGCTAGACATTTTCAGAGAAAGCGTTAAAATCAGGGTATTTTAATAGAGAATTTCTGTTAATCTGATCAGCTTCACTCTCATCTAACTTATTCCAATTAATTTTTATAAGAAAGTTTGCATGAAATGGTTTGCAATCAATAAACCAGGCAATAAAATTGCAAATAAGCACCAAGCATTTGCAGTTTTGATCCTTATAAAATTCTAACAGTGCATTAAAAAGTATAATATTTCTCCATAAGTTCACAGATATTTACATTACAAAACGTTGACTATTCACATGATCACAAAAAAGTATTATCTTTCTCCATTCTGTGGCTATTGCTTATACATGTAAGACCATATTTAGTTAAGGCAATATGCTAAATGAGCATTTATATTTATTACAGATATAGGAGCTTTTGTTCTTGAGAAAATTAGAACAGTTCTATAAGGAGAGACAAACATTTATTTCGGCAGTCATTTAAAATGATAGTTTTCCAGCATCCAAGTAAATTATAACATAGATTTCCATTAAAAAGTATTCCTTCTAACTCTAACTTCATTTAGCAATATGGCAAGTTGATTCACTTTTCAGTTATGATATTTATCTGGGGATTATTTTATCGATGATGTCACCAAAAGTCACTAATTTCCCCCTCTTTCATCAATCTAATTTTGATTCTATTGTCATCCTGCCAGAGAATGTCTACTTATTGCAAACCACTCCAAAGACAATGACAGGAAGGAGAGGTAACGCTTACTGAGGTTCTAAAGGGAGCTGAGAACCTGCCATACACTGTGCCCCTTAATCCTCACAAAGACCTTTCAGAAAAGGAAAGATTATGAAATGGTTCTCCACTTGGCCGTGCATAAAAATCCTCTGAGGAAATACACTTTTAAAGTACTGAAATCTGGACCCCATGTCTGGTTATTCTGGTTTAATTAATAGGGTTCAGATGAAAATCAGTATTTTTCAAAGCTTCAGAGAGGAGAAGACTATGAATGTATGGTGGAGGATTACTGGTATAAGGCACTGGTCAGAGGCAAAGGACTTGCCACAGGGCTCCTCAGATTTGCATGTGAGAATCTCCTGAGGATCTTAGTAAGATGCAGCATCTTGGTCAGCAAGTAGGAGGGGGCTTAAGAGACTGCATTTCTAGAAGGCACTCACGTGATACAGATGCATGCCGCTGGTAAGAATCTGCCATCATATTTGCTGTTTTCCTTCCCCAGTCCTGTTTCTTTTTAACCAGTCTCTCTTGGGCATTGTTCTAACCTTCCTATGTCCCGTTCTCCTTCTGAGTGAAACAGGCTTCTAAACACATCCACCTCTAAGAGTGGAGGATTAAATAAAATAAGTCTACCTAAAGCCTTTTGTAGACTAGCTGTCACATAGTAAGTGTTCTATTGTCCTTTACTGGAAAAAAAAAAAAGTAGCTTTAAACTTAAATTTTGATTCCAGATCCATCCTGATCCAAATGCCCTTTCTTCTCCCACTCTTCTAAGTAGCCCTCAGGTCAGATATCTCCCTTTCTTCTGTAAGATGGCTTTTGCCACATTACAGACTTTTCAACTTGACTTGCACAGAAGGTAAGATTTCCCAGGGAGCTACAGGAAGTGTGAAAGGCAGGAGCCATCTTTCCGTTCGCGTCTAAAGGTGAGTACTTGGCTTTTAAGCGTCTTCCGTGAAACACGGGCATACTTCCGTTTCCAGGGGCCACTCTCCCCTGGGCTCGTCACCCGTCATCTGTAGGCTTTCTCAGTGGCTCCCTCTCTTTCGCTGACAGGAAAGAAAAATTCCATTCTTCTGCAAAAGTTCCAGAAGGATCTGAACACTGGCGTCTTCAACAATCAGGAGAATGAGATCCTGAAGCAGATCGTGAAGCATGACCGCGAGATGGTGCAGGCAATCGCTCCAATCAGTTATCCCCAAATGACAGCCTTGAATTCCACCTCCTCCACCACGACTCCGACCTCCCGCATGAGGACACAGTCTCCGCCGGTGTACACAGCCACCAGTCTGTCCCACGGCAACCTGCATTCCCCCAGCCCCAGCACACAGACCCCCCAGCCGTCCGCCATCCTGTCGCCCTGCTCCTACACCACTGCAGTCTGCAGCCCTCCCGTACAGAGCCCGCTGGCCACTCGAACTTTCCACTATGCCTCCCCTACTGCCTCCCAGCTGTCACTCACACAGCAGCAGCTCCAGCAGTCCCCGCAGCCCCCACAGCCGCCCCCGCAGCCACAGACGCCCGGCGGCTCCACGCCGAAAAACGACGTGCACAGGAGCACACAGGCGCTCCACAACACCAGCCTGACCCGAGAAGTCCGGCCCCTGTCGGCCTCGCAGCCCTCGCTGCCCCATGAGGTTTCCACTCTCATTTCCAGACCTCATCCCACTGTGGGCGAGTCCCTGGCCTCCATCCCTCAACCCGTGACCGCCGTTCATGGCCCGGGCCTCCAGGCAGGGGGCAGGGGCACCGTCCCCCAGCGAGTCACCCTGTTCCGACAGATGTCCTCCGGAGCCATTCCCCCTAACCGCGGAGCCCCTCCCGCACCCCCTCCACCAGCAGCTGCTCTTCCGAGAGAGTCTTCCTCAGTCTTAACTACAGACCCAGAGGCAGAAAAGCCACGATTTGCTTCAAATTTATGATCCCTGCTGATTGTCAAAGCAGAAAGAAATACTCTAATAAACTGAACATCTTCTCAGACCTTATTTTATTCTATCTCCTGATAGATTCCTATAGCCTACTACGAAGAAATATTTTAGACAGCTCTGGCCTACATGCAAAATGTAAAATATATAAATATATATCTACCATTAAATATCTATCTAAATTCCCAAGTTCAAAAGACCTGTTTAGCATTCAGTGTTATATGTCTTCCTTTCTTTAAATCATTAAAGGATTTAAAATGTTGTTGTAAGATCATTTATTTTTAACCTACTTTTACTGAATTCCTTTGATATATGTATTTCTCTAACTTTAGGAAGAGTTCTTGGATTCAGTGGAAACAAAACTCTGATTTTTAAAAGGCAACTCAAGTGAGCTACTGAATAGCACCAACCAAAACTTCATTCATTAGCTGTGTCTCTGCATCTAAATTGTTAATCATTAATTATGGAGAATTAAATAGCAAGTCCCATTTTATAGATCCAAATTGTATTTTGGTGCTTTCAATTTTGAATTAGGTTACAGAGCACACCGTATGCTTGGCCACGGTTGGAGACTAGCATTGCCACCATTAGGAATATCTCTAACCTCAAACATGTTCATTGATCTTTCAGAAAGCTGAGGGGATATTTGTCTTCATGTGTTATCGGACTTTTACCAAGACTCAATCAATGTTAGTTGTAAATAACTTTTTCAACCCAAATAAAAATAGCTATTCTGTGCTGTATGAAGGTAAAAGTCATCACTTAAGAATTTAGTTTTATTGCTTCACTTCAAAACTTAGAGTTTGAAATTTTACAAAACCTAATTGTGACAGTTATTCAGTAATGCAATGGCTTGAAACCTACAATATTATTTTAACCTGCAATGTTTTATGCAAAACTGTATGCTCAATTCTACAAATTGCTTGTATTACACCAAAAAATCATTACTTTTCTTCCTTCTTGCCATAACCAAGCATCTGAAAATAGTCCCTGCATGCTTTTTGGGGAAAAAAAAAATATAGGTTCAGATCAGTCACTGTAGGGAGAGGCTTACAGTATTTCTCATTTCTAGAAAAATATAACCATTCATTAATTGCCTATCTTAAAATTCCTATATGGCTGACTTGGATCTCTGACTTAAGTCTAGAAGTGAGGTTTTCACTTTCATTTAATATTATTACTATTATTTAAATAATGATTTGTAAACCACAGCTTGATTTGGAGTTGCCAGTGTGTTCTGTGTCTTTACTGTTGGTAGTTGGTAGTTTACCCTGGTGTTGATTTAAAATAACTAAATACACAATAGCATCATGTCTGTTTGGGAACACACACTTTGTTCTATGTATATTGTAATAAAATGGTTAGTAAATCTTAAGGCATGTGGTGACTAACATAGCCCTTAGATAGGAGGTTTGTTATTCTGAATGTGCTGGAAAATGTATGGACGTGATGACAGAAAGCAAGGGGCAAACTGAATGTGAGCATTGTTTGTTTGTCTGTTTCCTTAACTCCCCATGATCTGTGAACATCTGCTGCTTCTCAGAGAAGTCCCTTAGTAATCATTTGTGCCTAATGCATCCCACAAATGTGGTGAATGACTGGAACACAATTGGAAGATTCCTAATAACCGACTTCTGTAAATAACCCAAGTTAAGAGAATGACCTGAAGTGGAGGTCTTTGGTATCTTTGACACTGGTGATACATTCAAGAAGAACTTAACAAAGGTCACACATTAAATGGGGCAGGGCCTCCAGACAGACTTGAGGACAGAAAACAAAACTAAAGCAAAAACTCTAAAATGGATCCATGTTGCCTGTTATGCCTTTTACAGATATAATACCTATAACACCAAAATGAGTTGTTATGTTTCCTTTCTAACAGATCCCAGCTTGTGTGGAAGTAATCAACAATGCTACTCAATGTAATGCTGTCGTTAACATGCTGGTGACATCTGATGGCATGTCAGGAATGGTGTAAAAAGGGGATTGTTCAGTCTACCTAGAACCTATGGGAAAGCTGCAAGACCATTTACATATCAGTACAAAACTCCTTTATTTTATTAAAATATTGAGAATTAACTTCAATTTACTAAGATCACGTATTGGTCCTTTAAATTATTAAAGGTTTACATTTGATAGCACTAATGGGTTTGGTAGTGAAATATTTTTATATATAAATTTTTGGTTTTTTATTTTGAGCACTATTGGGAAACATAAGCAAAATTGAATTGCATGGTCTTTCAGTGCAACCATAAAATTTTTATTCACTTTGTAACAGAATGGACAGAAAACTAAGGTTTATATGTTAAACTAAAAATAAATGGTACAGGGTAAATTATATACATATATATGTATGAATATATATGCTTAGATTAAGAAAAAAAATTGACTCACATTCCTGTAATATAAAAGTCTATTGCTAGTTGAAAAGTGACCTCTTTTCTCTGTACATAGTTAAGCCCATGAGTATGGAGTTTTAATCTGTACAGAAAGAAATGTATTATTGAAAAGATTGGTCTTTCTGCTGCTGGGAAAATAGTAGAATAGCTGATTCTTACAACAACTGTTATGATCAGGGACGAATTAGAGTATTTTGTCTTTGCTTAAAGCCATACATATATAAATATATATAAAGATTATTAATAAATTCAACAGAAAATAAACTAACATCATGAATAGTTTATTTTATCAGTATACTCTAATCAAATGTTTTGTTTTATTAATGAGTACAGATTTGCCTCTTTCTACCTTTACATCGTAAGATCTCCAAGTGGGCTTATACTTGACAATCATTATAAAATTAATTATAGATAAGCCCATGACTATAGCGAGGAAGGTAAATAGAACGTGGGTTTCCCATTTGTCCCTGTGTTTTACCTCTTCCATATAGTATTAGTTGAAGTCTACTTATTCTTTGCTCTGTACCTCCTTAACATGTGGTTGTTGCCCAATTCCAAAACACAGTCATTTCTGTGCTATTAGATTTGGAGATGGAAAAAAATCACCTTACAATTTATTATACAAACCTCTTTTATGACAGCCTTCGGCCTTGCAAAGGTTTTTGATAGTGATAGAACCTCCCTTTACAAGTGGATTTTGAATCAGACCTAAGAGCCTGACATAGCGTTTATTGCATTGAATGAAGGATTCTTGAAAACTGTAAGGATAAATGGCAGGAATGGCAATAGATTCTATTCATCAAATAAATAGCCTGTCTCCGGGTCTCAGGGACCACTCCATAAGTGAATGATTGATTCCCTGACGGATGCCATCCCACTTTAAAATGGTGGTTATTTTGCAATTTATAAACTTAAGTGAGCATAACATCTGCAGGACATTACAAAGTACACAGTCAAGTTAGGCTAGTTCCTAAAGGACTTGGGTAATTTAAACAATATGATGTGTTTTAAACTTTAGATGTTATTATTTTAAATCCTGAATTATTTACACTTTAAAATAGAAGTGATCTCTATCATCCTTCAGGCCTATTTTTAAAAGTCCCCATGACTTCTTAAATTTAAGTGTTTATATTTGTTAATTTTATAATGTTACTATGCTACTTTGCTCTTATGAATTTTACTTTTATAATTTATGACATTAAGCTGTGTGAACAAGATTTATCTCCCTGATGCCTCTATCCTTCTAGAATTTGTACCATAAAACCCAAGTCTGATTATTTTGTTCATCTACACTGCACCTAGCAAAATCTTATTACATGTTCTGCCTATTTGAAAATTACTATTCTCTGCAATACAAAAGAAATGTAGTCCTTTTAGAATAATTGGATGCTGAGCATCAATAACTATTTTGAGTCCTGAAAGTAATGGTCAAAAATTTAAGCAAGTGTGACTGGCTGCATGCACTAAATTGTTAGCTCGGTTCTATAACTTTATTTAGTATGTCCTCTTTCCGGGAAAAGAAGATGGAATAAAGAAAATTTGCTGTTGTATTCAGGGTTAAGTATGCCTGCTCCTGGCACTGGGAGGGGGGACTTTCTTAAGCAATTTTGGTTCTGTCCTTTTTAAAAATGGCATCTATTTTTTTATAAACCGGCCAACAATGAATTCAATCATGAAGAGAACTCCTGCTTTTAAAAGAGAGCAGAGAAAGTACAAATTACCTTACTTAAATTCATCAAGGATGCAGGAGCAAATCCAGCCAGAAGACCCATATTCTCCTCCTCCCATTTTGGAGTTTTTGGCCAAACGCCACATTCCTTCCTTCCCTGGGAGCAATTAACATTTCTGTTAATATTTGTCACTTTGTTCTTCTTCATTTTCTTTATAGTTTCAGGGCATGAGAAACATGAGCTTTTCTATATAGGAAGAATTTCATGGCATATTCACAAATCTATCACAAGACAAAGGTAATTCCATTATGTTACTCAAAAGAAAATATTTGCAGTTTTGTAACACCTGGCTGCTTTTCAATTTTGAATACTCTCCCAGTGAAATCATTGCTACCTTTTCCCAGATTCAAACATGTTCTCTCTGCCACTGAGCCATCAGATAGGGAGAGGGTCTCCCTAAGCGAGGCCAGCACAAGTGTAACAAGGGTGAGGCCTCATGCACAAAAATTGAAGTGGCCCAAATCTCAATAACAAAGGAAAATAATATTTTAACACAACTTTTAAAAAAACCAAAATTAAACTAATAGTTGACAATGAACCAAATGTCACAATCTTAAATGACAAGATCCAACCCTGCGCCTGCATGACCCTGCCTCAGTTGCCTCCTTCGTCCTGGCCCTGCTTCCTATGGAGACTCTGATGGGGCAAAAAGGGCTTTGAAGGGTTTCTGTGGTAGAAGTCTTGCCCTGATTTGCCCCATCACCCTTGAGAAATATTAAAAGGCGCTGTCCATAAGGTTCTGGGTTTATTTCCAAGAGTAATGAATTAAATGCTGGACAAAGAATTAACCTTTCTTGACAAAGGAAGCATGCTTTGCTCAAGTATGGATGTTCACCAGCACAGCTGACTGGGCCCATTGGCCAATATCTTAGGCTGAAGGAGAGCAGAAACTGAATGAGAAATGCTGGTTTTAAACCTTTGAAAGAGCTTTTAGTATCAGACCAATGGTTTTACAGTTTTATGCTTTATCTTCATAATTTTATGAAACCAAGATTTCCAGTTGGGTGGATACACGATGAAATGTGTGTTTCGCTAACATGACAGGAAAAGTCATTTGTGACAGCAAATGGGGGGGGTGCTATTTACAATCCCACACAACCCTGAGGAGGGGCTAGGTCCCCAGGAAAGCCTTTGCTGAACATTCAGGACAATGGGGATAAGAAGTTGAAATGGAAATTGCTTTGCCTAAGACAAGGCACAAAGGGGCTGGGGAAGAATTTGAGAATATGAGAGTCAGGACCTGTATGAACAGAAAGGAGTGATGAAATAGTTTCGGTTAAAACTCCAGAGATTTTCCACATCTTACTGGCATCATTACACTTCAGAGATTGACGAAGATGGATATTCTTTGGAGGTGTTACATTTCTAATATAGAATCAATGGCCACTTATTCCCAAAGGGAAATATTGCTTGATTTTTTTAATTGTAAATGTTTAAGTAATAACAGTTGATCAGAGCAGAGTATTTATTTATTTAATTGAACATGTCTGAGTAAATACAATAATTTTTCAAAAGATAAGGACTATTTTATGTTTTCATTAGATTTACATAATTAAATACAAGTGTTTCAGAGTTATTCAGACATTCTTTTAATAGTGAAGCAATTTTACAAAAAAGAAACAAATTGTCTTTTTTTACCAGACTAATCCTATCTTTCCACAGAGAAAATTTAGATTCATAGAGGCAAAGATATTTTTTGAAAGATTTTTTTAGTTTCTCTTAAATTTATGAGGGAAAACAACTCAGATATGGGAGATTTATTTTTGAGAGAAGAAAGAGCATAACACAGGAAAGTTTGAAAGATTCAAAAGAAGTTTGCCGAATGTATTTTCATTTGTTTCTTGTAATGTAAGTCCAAGACCTTAGTTTCCAAGCATTTCCAAATAAAAGTTATTTGCCTAACTATTCTCCAAGAACTCTTACCAACCTAACATACTTCAATTCTGTTGAAAATGTACAGTTCTGAATTGCTCAAAGTATGATATTCTGATATCTAACATAATGAAGTATTTCATTTGAGAAAATTAGTGTTTAACAGAAAAAGTTTGTATACACTATATAGCATGCATTCTCCATGTATCGCCATACCAAGGATCAAAGTATATTAACTATATTGGCTTGTTAACAAACATATTAAAAGATCCAAGTGATTACTGCCCTCCTCAAAGAAATTACCTTAAGATGCCAAACACATATCCCAGAGATGTTCGCATGAATCAAAATATGTTTGACTCCCCCAAGCAATTCAGAACAGCCTTCAGGACTCACAGCAAGTTGATACAAATATTCTCAACAGTGGTTTATCTCAGTAATAGTAAATCCCATTTTAGGAGTTAGCCAAAACTCATTTGAAGCCCTATCTTCTTTAACAGCAAATGATGTAGTTTAGCATCACTATTTGCAATCAAAAACAAAATGTGATTGTTTTTATGCCTGGCTCATAAATTGCATCTGAAGTCCTTCTAGATATGTTCCAAAAGACTCTCCCACTCTCTCTCTCACTTCCCCCTCCTCTCTCTCTCTCTCTCTCTATATATATATATATATATATGTCTTCCCAAATTCAAACTCTCAAGAATCTAAAGATCTGTAATATTTTACTTTTAAAGGTCTAATAATTTTATAACTTTATATCTACGCTAAGTTATTTTTACTCTCACAGAAGAACAATGATCAAAGCCATCGATTTGGGCTTGTTTTGCATATTTTTGAATGGATGATTATTTACATATGACATTCTACATTTCTATGAATAAATGGCATTGACTCTTAATTTCTCCATGTGTGAAACTCTCAGATAATAACTTCTTAAACTGGTACCTCTAATCAAAGTTTAGTCTTTCTGAAGCTAGGTTGTTATTCGCCTTCACATGAGCTACATTAGCAAAAATCTTCAAATGATTTTAATTGCTTCAAGCTATGAATGTTGGCAAATTTTGAGACTTTGGCTAGTTTGTTCAAACAATTCCCCAACTAAATTGACTACAAACGTATGTCAAAGTTTTAGTTTAAACTTGACAAGAGGGTTGTGAGCAAGCAAATCAATGCAAAGATTCCTTCTGGGTAGAACTATTTTGTAAGAAAAAAATGATTGGTTTGACAATCATTTTTTAGAAAATTATTGGTTAAAAATCATTAACCTCTTTATAAATCAGAGTATTAGTTGGGTAAGGAAATACTCTCAGTAGATATCTTAATTTCTTGAAAGTCTGTCAGAAAACTGCTCAAGCACTTTTATCATGAATATTCACTACTTTCCAAATAGCCAGTATAATATGTCCCAGAAAAATTCTGGCCCTAAGTAGGTTTGGGACATATATTTTCTTTTAAGTTGTAACATATATTGTAGGAGAGTAAAAGGTAAACTTTCCTGCATGCATTTTTAAGTCACTTCAACAGTTATATCTATGTAAGGAGTTTAGTTCATATCTGTAAAATGTTAGGTGTCTGTGATAGCTCATCTGAAGTAATTCCTGCCTATGGTCTCAAGCACAACATATTTCTTTTTCTTTTTTTTTAAGTAGGCTCCACACCCAGTGTGAAGACCAACGTGGGGCTCAAACTCATGACCCTGAGATCAAGACCTGAGCTGAAATCAAGAGTCAGATGCTCATCCAATTGAGCCACCCAGGCGCCCCTCAATCACAGATTTCTTAAAACACGTGTGTTTTGATGGAAAAAAACAAAAACAAAAACCCAAAACAAAGAGAAACTGTGCATAAGTTTCTTGCACGAGAAACTGTGACATTTCTAAAGGTGCTATCATCCCTGAATTACAAAATATTTGACAGACTCAAGGGCTCATGTTATATAAGGAGACCATGGCTTTGGAAATTTTGAGAAGTGGTTTTATTCATTTATTTTAGATAGGAAGGCAAGAGAAATTCAGGGGATTAACCACCAGCCAAAAACAAAGGCACAGCACATCTCAATTTTCAAACTGTTCTAGCTTAATCTTTTATACATAAACAAGACTTCTATCTGCCCACCTATCAGGAATTATTTCAGGATCCCTAGAAGCTACAAACCCTTGGAATCACAAGGAAACAAGCTTCGCTGACAATACACATTGGAAAAGTAATTCAAGTACAATGCAGGGAAAGAGGGGAAATGACACCAAAAGAGATCAAATATATATCTGAAAAGAGCTTTAAATATTCATTTTGATAGCAAGGAGTGTCACAGGGTTAGTGCTAAAGACCAAAGGGGAATATGACATTGCAGAGTTTATGAAGATTTCTTAGAATATGTGACACAGAATTTGGTTTATTATAAAGGGGCTGATTTTTGCCATCACTTAGTTCCACATTCTCTCTCCTTAGTTTCCTTCTGGCATGGTTTTATAGATCCCTCAGTCTTTTTTAAAACGTATTTTATGGGCCTTTCTTAACAATGTACTTCGTAATCTGCTTATTTACTATGACAAATCCTCTCAAGTAACCATGTGCTTTTGTGTATAATGGAGCTAAAACGTATGCCTTAAGCAAAAATTCCAAAGGAAGTCACAAAATCTTCCTAAATAACATATTTTAAAAATGAGAGAGAACTACATAGTTTATGATGACAATAGAAATGCAAAAGGGAAGGGAGAAGCCACAGGTGATAGGAACTCAGTTTCAAGATATTAGAAATACAGGTTACAATAGGAAGGAGGAAAGTTTTGGAAAATAAGACATTTTATGTTTATGCTTCAGAACTAATATAGATAAGAATGGACTTCTTATCTATAACACATTAACAATAGCATCACTATAAGTCTTCCCTTCCAGAAGAATATGACTATTTTGGAGAGAGGATGGTGTAGACTGAACTAAGAATATGAAAAGACCTAAAAATGATGCTTATTCAGAAATTTTAAAAAAACAACCAAAGGCAGCTTTTCAGCCTAGAGAGAAGCAAACCTGTCCCTAGAAGCAGACAAAGAGGCTCAGCAGGAAGGAAATTGCTAGGTGCGCATGGGGAGTTTCTGCTACCACACCGGAGCACCCTCAAGAGTGAAAAGTTGTCACAATTTTCCAGAACTTAAACATAAGAAGTCAACGAATACTGTGCACACTCACACAAAACTGCATACTGTCAAAGATACATATCTTCTCATTTATTTATAATAGCAGAATTCTTTATGTAGAATTCCAGTCTTGTGGCTACCAATCCCTAGAGTGTGGGGTCATACGGGGAAAATGAGAATCTTTTAAAAACGTTCTGATATAACTCTGTGCTAGTATTTACACATTCTTTTTTTATGATTTTACTCAAAGTATCTTTTTCTTTAGGTTTCATTCATATTACATATAAGGCATAACATACTATTTTTTTTTTAATTTGACTCTATCAATGACTACCATTTCAGGAGAGTAATGGGGCTATTATAAAATATTGGTTGTAAAAAAGGAGGTGTTGGTAGGGTGAAGAAACATTGTCCTAAATGCTGATGCATACAGGGATTTTTGCTGCACTCTGTGGTAAACTCACTGCTGAACAGATATTCGAATTTTGATATAATAGTATATTTTACAATAAAAGTAAAGATTTGGGGCTAGGAAGAATAAAAGTGAGTAAGAAGAGGCAACAGCAAGGAACAAAATTATTAAATTAATTCAAAAACAGCAAAGTATAGTCTATTTTCCTACAGGTTTCCCATCATCAGATTTATAAAATTTGAAATGCAAAAAATAGTCATTAAAAATGACTAAAAGTAGAAGGAATATGGAAATTATTTTTCAACAATTAATTAATTAGTTAATCTTGCAGATTGCCCAATAGAAGCTGATTCCTTGAACAGCCAGGGAAGTCACCTGAATGGTAACATCTGAAGAAAGCCTATTGTTCCTTTCATCCATGATATTTTCTCCGTGTTGCCTGGAATTCATGCTACTTAATCACTGAATTTAGTTTCATTTGTTTCCATTTTCTTGTTATACATGTCACCTTGGAGGTTCAATTAAACTAAGCCATTAATTCTACCTATAATCTAAGTTACTCTAATTAATTCATCAAATTCATTTCTTGGGGACCTATGGTGTGTCAACACATGTTCTAGACAACATGAGTATGACAAAAGAAGGACATAAATCTGTGCCTTCATGTAGCTTTTATCATTCTAGGAAGAAATACATTACAAATAAATAAAAATAAAATAATTCAGATGGTGAAAGGAGTTTTGAAGGAAAACAATGTAGAGAAGAGAGAAAGGAGTATCAAGAATACGGATTGGGGAGGATTTGCTGTTTAAGTAGCATAATCAGAGAGAGTTTTATTGAGCTGATCATTCAACAATGACCAAAAAGGGTCTGTAGAGCAACATAACGAGGTGTCTCCCTATGCCTTGCTACTGAAAGGAGGTGCATGGACTTGCACCATCTGTATTATGTGGAAGTCTGAAAGCAAGTACAGAATTCTGAGCCCTACCCTATGACTCCTGGCAGGAGTCTAAATTTTAACAAGATCCCTATGTGATCCACATGTAAATTAATATTGGAGAAGTACAGAGCTAGTAAAGCCCTAGAGAAGCAAATCAATAGAAAGGAAATTTTAGGGGACTTCTAGGTATAAGGACATTTCTGAAGATGTCAAGTCAATGCTGAGTATTATAGCAAGGGATATTGGCTAGACAGGAAAGTCTAGAGAAAGCTGAAGAGAAACAAAGCTGGACACTCGTGAAATGTGTTAAGATGGACTTTTTTCAGACAACTGCAATTAGGGAGAGAGTCAGTGTAAACTGAGCTCACTGGATGCCACAGAAAAAAGTGGGAACCTTTTTAAATGTTGGGGATGCTAAAGAAAGGTGCTGAATTCTAACCTTATTAAGAGGGAGGAACCCATATGATCAGGATATCTGAATTTGTGGGTTGGTGCTTATCCGATGAAGAAACAAACTTTTAAATCTTTAGGAGAGGAGCTAAGTTTTGCAAATTGGAGCAAGACATCCACAATAATTAGGTTCTACCCCCTTGCTCCCAGGAACTGGGAGACAGGAGAGCTCTGGATGTTTCCATTTCACAAAGATGGCTCCCAGGTCCTTGAGGAGATATTTCGGGCTGGTAGAATATTTACATCTCACAGAGGAGAGAAAGGATTTATAATTGCCAGTTTTTAAAGTAATTACTCCAAGAAAAAAGATGTCAGGGGCCTAGAGTCATATTTTGGCTGGAACAAAGAGTAAATTATTTTGGCAGTGTTTTCTCAGGCAGGGAATTTGAGGGGGGCTGTGGTTATTCTAGGGAGATGGTCTTGGGCCAACAGAAGCCATGATAGAGTTCAGTCAAGACTCTTAGTGTGGGAATTAAGAGAACTGTTGGACAGACTCTTTCATCCTGAAAATGTTGAAGTTCTTGTGAAGACACTGAGACTGATGACAATTAGCCTTCTGTTTAATAATTTTATCCTGGACCATCCTTAAACTTACCCTTGGTCACACTGCCTTTCCTTGCCTGCCTCCTAGCACTTCTTAATTAGACATGGGGAGGAAGAAATTAATACATGTTAGGTGTTATCAGTTCCTCATTTGAGACCAATTTTGGTGTCACAGGCAGAAATGCTGCTTAATCTCACATCAGTCCAATACATATACTGCTTTCTGTAATACTTTTTTAATGCTAAAAATAATAGAATGACACTGTAAAAATAAATAAATCTGGTCAATGTTTTATGAATGAGCCTCTATTTATCTGTCATAGCTATGTATCTGCAGTGTTTATAAAGGCTAGCTACAAAAACTGGCTCTATCACTTACCAGGTAGCCCCAGTAGAGTTATATAATCTTGTTAATAGTCCAGTTTCCATAATTAGAAAATGGAGAATGGTAAGAATTTACACTTCATTGGGTGGCTAGGAAGACTACATGAAATAAATTTTGCAAAAGGTTTATCCCAACTCTTGGCTCACATCAAACTTTGTAGGTAAAATGAACAGCATTTTCTTTTTTTTTTTTTTTTAGAATTTTTAAAAAAGCTTTTTTTTTTATTTTTTTCTTTTCATTTTTTTTTATTATTATGTTATGTTAATCACCATACATTACATCATTGGTTTTTTTTATTGTTATGTTAATCACCATATATTACATCATTAGTTTTTGGTGCAGTGTTCCATGATTCATTGTTTGCGTATAACACCCAGTGCTCCATGCAGGCTAACCCATCCCCCCCAACCCCCTCTCCTCTAGAATTTTCTAATCATGCTGGGCTACCTGGAATATGAACTAGGTGAGTCTGATACCTCATTCCCAGTTTTCCTAGCAGAAGGAGATAGGCATGCAATCTCAATTTTCCAGGGGAATTCAGACTTTTATTCACTATAACATTCTTAGAGCCTAAGATCTCCAGGTGTTTGACCACTGATATTTCCAGATGACTTCTGTGAACAGTGGACAACCATATATCCGGTCTTCTTGATGTCAGTCGATCTGATTACTGATGAGGCTACTTTCTCATGTCTGTCCTGTAAAGGTGAAATAGTAAAAGAGCAATGTCCCTTCATTGGCATTCTGGCCCCAGCAAGATTCTCCATGAGACATGATACAGAGATGGGACTATGAGCTTACTCTTAACACATAACTTGTGTCAGTAGAATTTATCCTGAAGCCTGGTGCACAAGAGGTCAAGCTCCAGATAGGATGCCATGTATGATACATTTGATGCTAAACGTTACTATAATCGTGCCTCCTTAAAGTAAGAACCTGCAAAGGATTCATGTTGTTGGTAAAGTTGATGATAAAATATATGCATGCACACATGCACATGTGTGCACACACAGATTTGGTTACACATATAAAGACCTGTGTTTACGATTTATTTAGGAAGAGGCAGGTTTTTGAAAGACATCATTCCAAGTACTCTCCTCTTTGAAGTGCAGATCCAGTTAAAGTGTCCAACCACCTACTTCATGTTCTGAGAGAGATGGGAATTAGGTAACTGAAGCTCTGTAGGTGTCTATGGGTCATCGAACTCCTCTGGCATGAAACAAGCACCCTGCCCTTAAGAATTTGACATTCTCCTTTCCCTGCCCTTTAAGTTCAGGTTCGTTGCTGGACAGCAAGATCCCAGGGAGGAGATACAAGACCATTTTTTAAGAACTGATACTTTGAAATCTCCTACTACAATTACAAAACTGTAACATTTTGGGGGCTGATAAGCGCTCTGTGGGAGATCATCAGGATTTGGTTCTTAAAGCTTTGTTCTCAGAGCTGAGATCTAAACTTCTCACTATTACTTTGTGATTCACCTCATGTCGGAGTACTTTAATGTTACTATGGTGAACATAGTTGTTCGAGGTCTGTAGGACAGGCAATAACAGGATAAAACTAAAACAAGCAAAGAACTATGAAGAATGAAAATTGAAGCTTCCAGGAGTTTCAAATCAGTGGCATCTATTTAACAAGACACTTGGTCCATCAACAGAAGCCTAGAGATGTTCATTTCATGCACTGTTTATTGCTTAAGTAGATATTGAGGGATTTAACAGATTTTGGGGGAAATGAATCTCTGTTAAAAGAGAAAGAGAAATTTACTTTTAAATTTAATTTATTTTTAGAGATTATTTTAGAGATTATTTATTTTAGAGATTAAATTTAGTTACCTCATTGTCCTAGGGATACAACTAGGAAAGAGACATGTTATTTTCAGGGAAGATAATTTACTATTATACCAGTCACGGTACTCTGTGACCTTTTTTGCCTATGTTTATCTTAAAACGAGGTGCTTGTGCAGGCTAACAGTTTAGCTTAAACTACAATTTATAGGCATAAATTTCTGCCATTGGGTATGACATGAAAAGATTAAATATTTCCAGTACTCTTAACATATCTGGTTCTCCTAGACTCTGGCCAACTATTAACACTTGAGTGCTATTTTTTAGCATACTTCTTACTTCAGAGACAAGTTCCTGGTCTGTCATGCATAAGTGAGAGTTACAATTTATATTTTGGTGTGAATATGATAAAAGCGGATTCATCTATGAATCATCCAACTCCCCTTTTCCATATTGTTCCATGGTTTTACAACTTTTCTATTTTTTTCACCAGGAAGAAAATAGTTTTCTAGAAACTTAGTGTGAGTTAATTAGCACTTTAATTCCTCCAGGTGTATTTGATTGGAGGGAAGAGATTTTATGGAGAAAAAGATAACAGAAAAAGGTATTAAATTGAGGAAGGCCTAAATTATAACCCTAAAAATATTTAACCTTAACAGTTAGGCAAACACCATTGATAACATTCGAGTAGAAAACCAACAAGATGTCCTTTTAGAAAGAATATCATTGTATAGAATAAACTAGATGGCAGAGCTTGAAATCTTATAGAAAAAGTAACAGATCTGTGCAGAGCTCCTGGAATGAAGTTCAGTTGGCAGTCTGAAATTCAATGAGAATGGTAATTGATAAAAATTATATGGTGATTTGCGCAAACCATAAATTTTAAAAACTGAAGCATAGTGTCAGCTACATGGCATATACTCAATAAATATTGGTCAAATGAATGAATGAACAACTTGAAGTACATATAACCATCCTAAATACCCTACTAGAGTAAATTAAAAAAATAAATATTTAGTGTCTATGATAGGAGTTTTTTTTAAGTTTTATTTAAATTCCAGTTAGTTAACAAACAGTGTAATATTTTCAAGTGTACAATTTAGTGATACAACACTTACACGCAACACCTGGTGCTCATCTTAACAAGCGCACTCCTTAATCCCCATCACCTGTTTCACACCACCTCCCCCACCCCCACCCCACCACACACCTTCCTTGTGGTAACCATCAGTTTTTTATATCTAGTTAAAATATCTTGGTCTGCCTCTCTCTCTTTTTTTAATTAGGAGTTTTTGCTTCTTTCTCTTAAAGAATAATTGGGAGAATATTGCTACTGAAGATATTAGCTATAAAACCAGAACTTTTCGAGATAGAGTGCACTATCATATGTTGCTCAGCATTTTTGACAACACAAGTTAGTTTTCAGAAAGTGCCCAGTATTTTTGTAAGGTTTCTATTGAGGAAGAATCTTAGACAAAATGTGATAGGGGAAACTTTGGTTTGATATTTCTTTAGTAAATTCCTCAATATTTTACTCGGTTCAAAGGTAGTGGCTACCCCAAAAGTCTGGAGTTGCCAACTTAGTGCCAAGTTAATAGTTTACACTTGTTTCCCTATTTTATTACCTTTGAACAGAGAAAAGCATCTGTTCTAAAACAGTTGGTAGGGCTGGATTATCAGTTCCAGTGGAACATTGAGAAAGAAGGGAAAGATAAGGCCAAAGATATCCACATTTAACACCTGGTCTAAATTCTTGAAAAGGCTCCCATTTCTCTCTTTTTTTTTAAAGATTTTATTTATTTATTCGACAGTTAGAGAGACAGCACAAGCAGGCAGAGTGGCAGGCAGAGGGAGAGGGAGAAGCAGGGTCTCCGCCGAGCAGGGAGCCGGACGTGGGGCTTGATCCCAGGACCCTGTGATCACGACCTGAGCCTAAGGCAGCCGCTTAACTGACTGAGCCACCCAGGCGCCCGAAAAGGCTCCCATTTCTTAACATTTTACCGTCTCTTGCAAGTTCATGTGATGGTTGAGAGTAATCCTCTAGGTCTTGAGATAATCTTACAAGAAATCATTGGAACTTTTCCATCTCTTTCTTCTTCAGATTTATCTTAAAATACTGATTGGAAACTCTTGTCCCCACCTGACTCCATTCTTAGTTATGATCCCACTGCCTCTTCTTATACTGGCCCCATTGAATTTTCTTTACTGCTCAACTCTTTCCAATCTTAATATTTTTTGAAGACCTCTAATTACCATCCACAGCAAGCTCCAACTGTTTATTATGGCACAGGAGGCCTTTCATTCCCTGGCTCTTGACAACTTCTAAAGTTACAATTTTAGAGAATGCTATTCAGTCCCATATCTTCAGTAACTCCATCTCATATTGTTGCTCCCATTCCTCAACCCCTACAGAATTTAAGATCTGTACTGCATATTTGGGTATGTACAGAGAAACATAGTGTTGTATTGTTCATCAGTGAATTTATACACCTAAATGTCTTGCTGGATTACAAAGACTTCAAGAATATCAGGTCACGTGTTCCACGATTTTAAGCACTGAATACATTTTCTCATTCTTCCTAACCGGTTTCATGTAAAGCAATAGAAGGTAGCGGTTGGCTTCTGGAGATAAGATGTCTTATCTAGAATAGTAGCTCTGCCACTTCCACTCTCCGCCACATTTTAGCAAGTTGCTCAACCTCACTGAGACTAAATTTCATCATCTGTAAAATGGAGCTGTGATAACAGTGATGTACTTTCCTCATGAGGTTCTTGTATTAAGTGACTTGTCCTCTAGTGTGGCTGCTTCCCATAGTACGTAACACAGAACAAACACTGGTTAAGTGCCAGTTGTTACTAGACCCCCAAGGCTCCAGCTCCAGTTCATCTTCTCTTCTGTGCTCCAAACCCATCCATCTAACTGCTTTCTTCATGTGTATTCCATAATTGTCCAAACATGTCCAAAATGAAACTCTGGATTTTTACTCTCAGGCCCTTTGTTCTTCCTGTGTTTTATGTACTAGTACCACCTACCCTAGGTGCCCAAACAATGAATCTGAAAATCATACCCACATTTCCCTTCCTTGACCTCATATATTCAACAAGTCTGCTAGAATGGCCAGTTCTACCCCATTAATATCTTTGGATCCCCTTTCTCTACTTCAGGATAACTTCTGTGAGCAAAAGCCTTTTCCAAAGTAAAACCTATGCAACCAGTCTTTTGTTTCCTACTCCACCACCCATTATCTTCCTTCTGTATAGCAAATGCTGGGTCACCAAGGACTTGCAGAAGCTCTTCAGTGGGAGAGCAAGGGGAGGTGATTATAAAAACTCATAATTTATGTATTTATTTTTAAAAAAATTTTTAGTTGAGAATAGTTGACGTGCAATGTTTTTGTTTCAGGTATGTATTTCTTTTCTCCTTTTCACGTAATAAAAAGGACAGTGTTGTTATAAAACACTTGATTTCCTGACATGGAAAAGTTTCTTCCCAAGCCTACTTTTCTCATACTGGTTACTAATTAGCCCAAAATAATGGGAAAGTCAAAGAAGATGGGAAAACAGCAGGTTAAATTATTTATTGTAAATATACTGTGCCATTTTGTCCATCTCTTCCTGAGTGTATGTAGGTGGATGACTCTAGGTAGATTTCTCCATCTCTCAGTTATGAAATGTGAAGGTCTTGAATCAAGTCTTGATATATCTTAAAGTCATTGCTGGAATTTCAAGGCCTTCATGATGAAAACATATTTTTTTTCTTTTTGAAGACATCAGTCCTTCTTTGCCCTTTTGTCATATGCTATTTTTTAAAATTCGTTTCTTTTTTTTTATTTTGAGGGAAGTAGAAACAGTGCAGTGTTTTTTAAGTGATGAATTGATGTCTTATTAAAGTGTAGGTCAAATATGTGTAAACACCGCACTCCCACATAAATAGATCTTATATTTACTCCTCCTTTTTATTATTTTATCCACTCTTTATTATTTTAGCCACCATTATCCTTTAGCTAGAGAAGAAATGAATACCCAAAGTAACAGGAGCAAGATCTCTTTTCTTTAAACAAATATGTTCCAAGGACATAAAAGATATTTTTCTTGTTCTTGCTCCTCCGAGGGAGTTCAGACTGTATATATGTATGTAAATTTACTTTGACTGTATAACGATTTCTTTTTTTTTTTTTTTTTGGTGTATGTGGGAGGAATAGAAGGATGTTCAGTAAGAACAATTTTGAAATGAAGGTACATTTGTATTTTAAGATTGATTTGTTGCTTAGCTGAATATTGTTTTTTAATGTCTGCAGGCAAGTTTAACTCATATTTTTCTACTAACCACCCACACTGCCGTGGCAAAAATCAAATTTTAATTCTGTGGAGGTATATGTGCATATATAAATATATACATATGTACATATATGTGTATGTAATTATTTATATTTTGGCCATTAAAATGATTTTAAAAATGCACCGATAAATACATAAATCAACCAACATTATACTAGGCCAGGGAGGGGGATAGTTTCCTGTAATATAATAAAAGTTGGAAAGACAAAATCAAATACATCTATGTGGGGACCCCTGGGTGGCTCAGTAGGTTAAGCAGCTGACTTCAGCTCAGGTCATGATCTCAGAGTCCTGGGATTGAGCCCCACGTTGGGCTCCCCACTCAGCAAGGAGTCTGCTTCTCCCTCTCCCTCTGTGCTTTCTCTCTCACTCTCATTCTCTCTCTCAAGTAAATAAATGAAATCTTAAAAAAAAAAACCAAAAAGATATGTGAAAAAATATATTTGCAAATTAACATATCAAAAATATAAATCAGTTTAATGTTCAAATTTTATTGACTTTATAAGTATTTCTGAAAAATTAACTTACTGATTTTCTAAAATAAGAAAAAGTTAAGATTTTTGAAAAGATGCTTTATTTAAAAATTTATATGGCTCTATTGAATTTTATTATAAAAATGAATCTTAATTCTAGCTCACTTTATCAGCAATCTCAGTTGAGTGCCAACTAGGTATAAAGTGTCATACTAGGTCCCTGCACTAAAAGACCTTAGAGTACAGATGGAAATAAATCACTGTAACTCTACTTTGCTAATTAACAAGTGTGCATTTATCAGAAATGATTCGAGAACATTAGTTCTCAACCTTAGCTGTGCATTAGAAATATCAGGGGCGCTACTGCTAGGATCTCTCACCCAGAGATCCAGGTTTAGTCAATCTGGGATGTCACCTGGGCAGAGATTTTTAAAATTTTCCACAAGATTCTAATGTGTAGCCAAAATTCAGAACCGTTGCTCTAGGTCCTAAGAAGAAAACATTATCTTTACCTGGAATAATCAGAGAAAGCTTCCCACAGGTGGTAGACTTTCCACTGACAGTCAAACTAGGTGTAAAGGTGAGAGAAGTATCTGATATGCAGAGAAGTGGCAGGAACATCAGAAACATAGGCAATTAGGCAAGGAACAATACTAAGGCAAGGAAGTGCAAGAAATATTTGTTGAACAATGGGTAGAACAGAATAGGTGACCCACTGGCAATATATGTGCCATACTATTTCTTCTGATCTTCACCTATACTCCATAATGTATACAAATGATACATTATCAATATTCTGCCCCTTGGAAGACAACACAGGTTGCCATGACCCTTTACTTTTACCTGGATCCCCAACATTTGCAAGTCCTACCATTATCCTTCTATTGTTAAAAGATGGAGTCTCTTTCCTCCTCTTCAATCTGGCCTGGCCTTATGATATTTTTTGTCAAACAGGATGCAGTAGAGGTAAGTAAATTCCAGAGTAAAGGCTTCAAGAGTCCTTGCATAATTCCATTCTCTCTTTCTCTTTTGAAGCCTGCCCAGCTATAATATAAGAAGCCCAAAATAGCCTACTAAAAATTGAGAAAGCACATTAAGCAGAGACATGCCATGCCATTGAGATCATCCTAGACCAGCAAGACCAGCTGATGAGCAGCTGACCCTAACTATAGAAATGAGTTCAACCATGACCAGAAGGACCACCCAATTAATCCATTTCAAATGGTCACCCTGTAGAATTGTATTACAAATAAATGGCTGTAATATAATCCACTAAGTTTGGGGTTGTTTGTTTTGCATCAAAAGCTAATTAGTAAAGCCTCATTTCCCCAGCTACAGTGACTGATCCAAGGGGTAGACAAAGCTAGGTTGATATAAGTTCTTCCTCAGAACATTTTCAGCTAGTAAGGAGAGAGATTCTCCTTTCCTTGGGTTGTCCAACTGGAAGTATATGGGTACAGAACTTTCTAAAACTGGGTGTTCTATTGCATGGAGAAAACCATGCATAGCAACTTCTTCCTAGAAACATCACCAAAGGCAAGGGAAGCAAGGGCAAAAATGAAGTATTGGGACTTCAAGACAAAAAGCTTTTGTACAGCAAAGGAAACAGTCAACAAAACCAAAAGACAACTGACAGAATGGGAGAAGATATTTGCAAATGACATATCAGATAAAGAGCTAGTATCCAAAATCTACAAAGAACTTATTAAACTCAACACCCAAAGAGCAAATGATCCAATCAAGAAATGGGCAGAAGACATGAACAGATATTTTTCCAAAGAAGACATCCAAATGGCCAACGGACACATGAAAAAGTGCTCAACATCACTCAGCATCAAGGAAATCCAAATCAAAACCTCAATGAGATACCACCTCACACCAGTCAGAATGGCTAAAATTAACAAATCAGGAAATGACAGATGTTGGCAGGGATGCAGAGATAGGGGAATCCTCCTACACTGTTGGTGGGAATGCAAGCTGGTGCAGCCACTCTGGAAAACAGTATGGAGGTTCCTCAAAAAGTTGAAAATAGAGCTACCCTACAACCCAGCAATTGCACTACTGGGTATTTACCCCAAAGATACAAATGTAGGGATCTGAAGGGGTACGTGCACCCTGTTGTTTATAGCAACAATGTCCACAATAGCCAAACTATGGAAAGAGCCAAGATATCCATCAACAGATGAATGGATAAAGAAGATGTGGTATACACACACACACACACACACACACACACACACACACACACACACACAATGGAATATTATGCAGCCATCAAAAGGAATGAAATCTTGCCATTTGCAATGATGTGGACGGAACTGAAGGGTATCATGCTGAACGAAATAAGTCAATCAGAAAAAGACGTATCATACGACCTCACTGATATGAGGAATTCTTAATCTCAGGAAACAACCTGAGGGTTGCTGGAGTGGTGGGGGGTGGGAGGGATGGGGTGGCTGGGTGACTGACATTGGGGAGGGTACATGCTATGGTGAGCACTGTGAATTGTAAGACTGCTGAATCACAGACCTGTACCTCTGAAACAAATAATACATTATATGTTAAAAAAAAAAGGAGAAGAAAATAGCAGGAAGGGAAGAATGAAGGGGAGGAAATCAGAGGGGGAGACGAACCATGAGAGACTATGGACTCTGAGAAACAAACTGAGGATTCTAGAGGGGAGAGGGGTGGGGGATGGGTTAGCCCAGTGATGAGTATTAAAGAGGGCACGTACTGCATGGAGCACTCGGTGTTATATGCAAACAATGAATCATGGAACACTACATCAAAAATCAATGATGTAATGTGTGGTGATTAACATAACATAATAATAAAAAAAGGAAAAAATAGGAAATGAAAACAAGAGACAGAGAGAGTGAGAAGGCCATTTTTGGCAGTCTTCTCCATGATTCAAAGTATCCCTTAAGGCCAAGTCTGCTCCTGTCTCCTTATTGGAGTTTGGTTATAAATCAATGAATTCCCCTGTTTGGTTTATACTAGTTCCAGTTGGGTTTCTGTCACTTACAATTGAAAAAGCCCTCACTCAAACTGTTTAGCTAATCAGGAAGTAACAAAATTAAATGATCGAGTTACTGAACAACTCAATATTTCACACACAAAATAAACTATTCAATCAATAAACATTTATTTAGAATCCATTCTAAAGAAGATACTAGGTTATGATATGATAATGTGATCCTATTCTTAAAGGATTTGTATTCAAGTAGAGAAGAGACCGGTACATCCATCATTAGGCTTCAAAATCAAGAGTCAAGAGGTACCAGAAGGTTCCCTAACCTAGTTTTAACAAAGTGAAATCTCAGTTTAGTCTGGAGAGGAAATCAGGGCTCAGCCCAATGAAGAGGTCAAAGAAAGCATTCTAGTGAAGAGATCATGATTGTAGCCTTATAGTCATTAAAATACACCCTTCATTAATTTGCTGATACACCCACAGCTATAATTTTATCTTATTTTTAAATTTTTTAAGTAAGCTTTATGCCCAAAATGGGGTTTGAACTCATAACTCATGAGATCAAGAGTGGCATCCTTTACCAACTGAGCCAGCCAGGCACCACTAGAATTTTATTGTTTACAGAATAAAATAGTGAAAAAAGGAAGAACCAAAGCTAATATTTTTAGATACCTACTGTGTGTCAAGAACTACATAAGATTTTTTTTAGATTATTTAAATAATTTATTTAGAGAGAGAGCATGTGCAAGAGGGGGTAGGGACAGAGTGAGAGGGAGAAAATCTCAAGCAGACTCCACATTGAGCACAGAGCCCATCACAGGGCTCCATCTCATAACCCTGAGATCATGACCTGAGCCAAAATCAAGAGTCAGATGTTCAACTGACTGAGCCACCCAGGCACCCCTACATAAGATATTTTATAAATCATCTCTTTTAAACATATTTTAGGAAGGATTTGGATTATCTCATTATATTTTCACTGTAATCCTTTGGAATAGGGGATATTATATCCCATCTTATTTCATATATCATATGGCAAAAATTAGTTTTGGAATAGGAAATTCAGTTTAGATTTTGTTTTCCTTTGGAAGAATAGAAATATATTTAAAAGACACAATTAAGTCTGATATGTAATGTATTATAGAATATATATACATTAGAGTATACACTTATATCCTATATTCTAGATATTATATATACTAGAATATAATAGAATATATAAGAGAGTTTAGAGATATTTTTCTGGCATCAGCTTACTCATTGCCTGGAATTCACTGATTTAAAAAAATTTTCAGTGATTTAATTTAGTTTTAAAAATTTAAGTTTATTGGGTGATGGATATTGGGGAAGGTATGTGTTGTGGTAAGCACTATGTATTGTGTGAGACTCAGGAATCACAGGAAACAAATAATACATTATATGTTAATAATAAAAATTTTTTAAAAATTGAACAAGTTTATTTAATTTCTAATTTTTAGTTTTAACTTAATTTTTTTCTTTTTTTAATTTAAATCCAATTAGACAAATTATAGCACATCATTAGTTTCAGATGTAGTGTTCAATAATCCATCAGTTGAGTATAACACCCAGTGCTCATCACACCATGTGCCCTCCTTAATTTTATGTTATTACTGACTTCCGATTCTGCAAAAGTGTGTTCTACATCTGAAATTATAGTTTAAGTTTCTTGTCACTGTTTCCTCAAACATACTTGCAGAGAAACATCTTGGAAACATTAATAAAACTGCACTTAGATATTACTAGCTAAAACTGTAATGCAGAAATTATTTCTTAGGGTTGAAAGTTCAAGTCTTCTGGTTCTCAGTAGAATCCTTGAGTTTATGTTTATCATGTATTTACTTTTTAAAACTTACAAACATTGCTCTCTCCCCAACACGTTCCTATGAAAAACTTTCAAAAGAGCAGTGCAACCTGTGCTCTTAGCCATTATATATAATGCTTTACAATATTTGATTGTATATAAATATTTAGATATATTTGTGGTTATGATCAGCAGAGGAAAGATTGATAGAACAGGAGAATAAGGATAACTGACAGAAAATGATTCTTTTAAAAAGTCAAAGGAGATAAATCATGAATGGTAGTAGAGGCACTGGCTTTTGAAAGTCACATTTTCCATTGTAATAGATGAAAAAAATGACAAGTGCAGTTGCTTTTGTTATTATTGCTGATGCTGTTGCTAATGTTGTAATTGAAGACAATAGGTTAAGGAAGATAATGATGGTGTCCAGGGTGGCTTGGAGATGCAGGAGCTTACCTGTGATGATTTCTGTTGTCGCAATGAACTATAAGACCAGACTGTTATTCCCAAGTGAGGATGAAGAGGGAAGGCAGATTGTTTATGGAGAGAGAAGATATGAACTCTTGGAACGTGGAAAGATCTGAAGATGTTGGTCTCATTTGAGTGTCTTTCAATTTTTTTCTTTATCACATACTTCATTGAAAATATTTAGCACAGCGTGCCTGGGTGGCTCAGTTGTTTAAGCGACTGCCTTCGGCTCAGGTCATGATCCTGGAGTCCTGGGATCGAGTCCCACATCGGGCTCCCCGCTCAGCGGGGAGTCTGCTTCTCCCTCTGAACTTCTTCCCTCTTCATGCTCTCTCTCTACCATTCTCTCTCTCCCAATAAATAAATAAAAAAAATCTTAAAAAAAAAAAGAAAAGAAAATATTTAGCACAGTTGTGTAATTTTGCCCAGGAAAATTCAACTACTGCCTGTAGGTATGGAGAAGTCAGATGGTAAGGTTTTATCTAGAGTTGGAATTTTGCTAGGTACGATTGACACAAGGTGAATGTGGACCATGTCACTATGATCATCCAGGATTGTACTGGGGTAAACACCTGGGCATAAACTGGATCAGTCCCTCTCCTGAGATTGAAATGACAACATAATTTCTGTTGGGTATGTAATAGGATAAATACTGCATGATTCCATTTATATGGAGTAACTAAAACAGTCAGACTCATGGGGGCAGGAAAGGGAGTGGTAGTTGCCAGGAGCTGAGAGGAGGAGGTGGGAAGTCATTGCTTAAAGTTTCAGCTCTGCAAAACTAGTAAGTTCTAAAGATCTGCTGTACAACATAAGATTTATAGTTAGTAGCATGGTATTGTGCACCTCAAAATATGTTAGGAAGATAGATCTCATATTAAGTGTTCTTACCACACACACACACACACACACACACACACACACACACAGACTCACACCCCACAAAAGAACACAAAAGGAGTTTTGGAGGTGATAGATACATTTACTGTGGTGATGGTATAATGGGTATATTCCTACATCCAAACTAACCTAGAGGCACACATTAAATGTGTATCACTTATACCTTAATAAAACTAAGAAATTAAAAAGGCAACATAAAGCTGGAGAAGGACCAGCCATTTTTTTAATAACGCCAAGAAGCTACATGAGCAGAGAGAATAAAGGCATGTGCATGTGCACAAATCATAAACCAGAAACCATGCCCTCTTGACTTACTAGAGCCAAAATTTAGTACCTTGTGAATCCTTTGTTGCTGCTATTTTGCTCTGTGAGATACAGATTCATCTTTCTAATAGATTCCCCTTTAGTTTCCTAGGCTGCTTTGAATGGATTCTGTTACTTGGAATCAAATGATCCCTGACTAACACACTTCGGAAACCATTCAGTTAAGAATAGACTGTATTCTCTTTCATCTTGTATTACTTGGTCAATCTCCTCAGTATTTTTACTGCTCTTTTGGAGAAAGTCTAGTTTCCAGACTATGTTAGCCTGCTCTATCAAGATCTTCTAATTTTTGAACTTTGACAACTAAACATTTCAGTTGACCAGAAGATTAATAGAAACAGAAGGTTTGTATGGTTGCCAGTGAACCCAACTATCTAGTTTAACGAATAGAGGTGTATGCCCAGAACAAGGGTAGTGCTAACATTAGCCTATTGTTTTCTGGTCCAACTAAGACAGTGGAGCAACCAGGAATGGTGTGTCTTCCATTAAATGTAAGCTCTATTAGATCAGCAAGACTTTTCTCTCTTGTTCACCAGTCTCCTCAGTGCTTAGAGCATAAGTGCTCAATAAATATTTGCTGAAATACTAAAAACCATATTGTATTTAAAAGGCTTGTCATAATTAGCACTGTCTCACTTGGGGACTTGGACAAATGGTGGAGAGATTTCTGTCCTTAAGTATCTGAAAAAAACAGGCTTACTCCCATTAGCTCAAGACAGCAGAATTATAAAATCAAATGCTCAATCTTTAACTTTCTGTAATCCTCCCACACTCAGGTCTCTAGTAATTTTCTTTGTCTCATTAGGGATTAAATCTTTATACAAAGCTTGTGTAACTATATCTGAACATATGCCCCTACCTTATGCCCATGAAGTGTTTTCTTGAATTAAAACTAATGAGACAAATAAGCAGGTCTTCTCCCCACAAATGTAGCTCTAACTGAACCCTGTTTTTAATTACACTCCTCCCCCCTGATAGCAAGGCCTGTGGTTTTAATCTTAATCATTTTCACCCAGCCTGTATAAACCCAAGATGGATTTTCAGTCAAGTTGATTATCTGGTGCACACCTGCTAGCATAATTAGGAGTAGAATATGATGTTTTTCTCATTTACTCAACTAAAAATAGTTTAAACCAAGTGTAGCATCAATGTTTCAACAGTTAGGTATCTTTTGGGTACATTGAGCATCACACTCCACTACCTTAATTGTAGAATCTTTTTTTCCCTTATGCTTGAGGTCAGTGATTCTGTAGGACCTAGGTATAGTCTGGAAATCTACATTTTGAACAAACATTCAAAGTATAGTAAGTAGATGGTAGACAACACTTTGAGAAACAATGCTTTAAGGAGAGAAGAAAATGGAAATGATTTTTGGATATTGATTCACTAAAATCATACATTTACATTTGAGTTAAAGTTTCTAGGCTTAACTATGCTCTGCAGAAAAGCCAGTAAAAAGTTCTATTGACATTTCTAGGCTAATCCTTTAATGTAATAGGCAGAAATTCCATATTATTTACGATCTACTTCTGTGCAAACACAAATTATTTAAAGTTGCTTACCATTCAACCTTAGCTATAGAATCTATAAATAAAACTTCTCTATGTATTTCCAATCACAACCTCAAATCATGCCCAGCAGAACCTTTCCTTGTTGGATACAGCCCACAACTTTAAACTAAGTATTCTTTAGTTAGACATTCAAGAAAGAAATCAAAAGCCATGCAGAAATATTTGTTTGGCCACACCCGCAACAGTTTCTTCTCTTTTTATTCCTGGATCTCCAATCTTCTGCTCTCTCCTAGTGAGAGCTCTTCAAGTACCTAGTCCATTTTCTCTCCACTAAGCGCTTAGCATGTTTTCTTGCCTCATTCTCAAACTTCCCTCATTTCACAAGCTCCCATATTCCTATCTTCACTGTTGAAAAGTCCTTTAAGTTTTTTTTTTAATAGGAGTGATTCCTTTAATCAACCTCTGATCACCATAAACTACAAAATCCATGCTTAAAAGATGAATGAATGTTCCATCTGAAGAATAAAAAGAGCTACTTTAGGAGTCTACAGAGATGCAAAATAAGCATATAAAGAGATAAGTTGAAACCACGTGTGATGTATAAGAATTGAGGGGAATTGTAAGAGATAAAATGAGTCAGCAAGGAGGTAACCCCAGAACAGAATTAATTAAGCTCGCTCTGAGTCACAAGATAGAAGGTAGTACATTAACAGGGTAACTGGAAAATATATGGATAGCTGGGACATTAAAAGGAACCTGAAGTGTGCAGTGAGCTGTAAACTCAAGAGAGTGAGAGATTGACATAATTTTGTCTTAGTGACTCAGGAAAATGAGGACACGTTTTTTTTTCTCAGTCCCACATGGACCGGACAATAATGGAAAGAAAAGGAAATATTTGTGAAAGGAACATATTTATTGTTGTTTTTACTCATAGTTGCCATTGGCGTATAAGAAAATAATCTTCTTTAACCCTTCCAACCACTGTTTAAGGTAATTATAGTGCCCTGTTAAATTCATTAAAGAGGCCATTAGACTGAGGTGATTCTAATACCTTAGCAGCCTAGTAAGCAAACTGAAACCTAAGCCTATCAATGCCTCAAGGTTAAGAAATAAAAACCTAAGGACAAATGATAACAACTAGGCCTTTTCAAATAAGGCAAACGCTTAGCTATAGCCAATCAAATCATTTCCTTGCTTTGTTTCCACCTTCTCTGTATGAAAATTTTCCTTTAACTTTTGTCCATGCAGTGCTCCTAACTGCTTCTGGCTTGGTACTACCACATTCCAGTAGGTTTTTGCCCAGATAAACTCTTAAAATGTTTAATATACTTCTGTTTAACTTTTAACAAGTCTCTATTTACAAACAAGGAAACTGAGAGTCCAGGAAGTTAATTTATTCAAGATCACAGGCCTACTACATGGAATTTGAATATTTAAACCCCAAATTCATGCTTATTTCTTCCAAAGAGAGAGGTAGAGTAAGAATCACACATTTACAGGGCCTGAAAAAAGAAACTGCAACCTTGAACATATTTAAACTATATTATCTAAGATTTGTTCGTTCGTTCATTCATTCATTCATTCATTCCACATTATTTCTTAAGCACTCCTAGGAGTGCTATAGTTTCTGGGGAAATAGTAGTGGTCAAGGCAGATAAAACATTGACAATAAACATACTGTGTGTTCTGATCTGCTTACCTGTATCTGGTCCTATTTTGATTTGCATTAATTCCAGGAAAGATGCTGAAGTAAAATATGCCATGCATGAGGAAGAGAATAGTAGATGATAGAAATGAAAATAGTAAGACTTGGAAATGTAGCCCAAAGTCAAACTTCCCCTTTGCCTGGATTGGTAGTAACAAAAATAACTGGTGAGAATAAGAAGACTTGGGATGTCACCAAGAAAGGAATTTTTGTTTTACTGTTCCATTATACAAGATCATGTATTAAGCACTTCTAATGTTCTTCCTACCTTTATGTTGATCCAGGTTTCCATCTATTAGCATTCTTTCTACCCTGTGTGAGCTTCTAGCCCTATTCTTCCAATCCTTTTAGCTATGTCTCTCCCCATCCTGGAATAGTTTCCTCATCGGCACTTGTTGATCTGTTTTCAGCTGGGGCCTTCAGGGTGACACTGCGGCTGCCTGAAATTGTCTTTGTGTGAATCTTGCTTCTCTCAATACTCCGACCTGTACACTCTAACACCCTTGTCTTCCCCAGAGTCACAGCTCCATTTCCTCAACTGAAGAAGTCCACCTGGCTTTGCCTGGGATCACTTTCCTGAGCCCCACTGCCCGAAAACTTTCTTCAGGCAGTAAGCTGAGGAAATTATAGGTCTTACCTTGTTTGTTTCTCATTTCTCAAGGATCACTATCCTTTGTTGCCTGTTATTAAATGACTTGACTGTGGTTTCTTTCATAGAGTTTCCCCAATATTTGAGTTGTTTCAGGTGAGCAGATATATTTGGTACTTGTTACTCTATCTTGATCTGAAGCCAAAGTCCAAAGCTTTATTATTTTATTTAGCAACTCTCATATAGTATTTACCATATCAAGCACTGTTTTATGTGTTTTACAAATACTAATTTAGATAATTCTCATCACATGAGGTAGCTACTACTACTACCTCCCCCATTTTATAGATGAACAAACTGAGGCACCTAGAAGATAAGGAAACCATTTAAGTTCACACTGATAACTGAGGCAGCCCATTTTAACTACCAAGAAGCCCTGGCCTACAGAGAACAGCCACTAAAAGATTTCAAAGACTCTGGCCTTCCTAGTGTGATCAAGGTTCTTCTCAGGGTCATGATCAAAAGGTGGAGAGAAGAGTAATGCATAACTATTTTAGCATCAAAGTTTTTAGATCCCTATTTTCACAATATACCAAGGACTTCTGGCATTTCAAATTCATTTAGGGTGGGTCACTACTGAGCTCAGGTTTCAGTCAATCAGTCAAGACAGTAGTTGGAAATATTTTAAACTGCTTAACCAACATTCAATCCAGAACCTCTGGTACTATTTTAACAAACCAAAACCCATGCTAACCATGGACACTTCTCTATAAAATTTAACACTCTCTCAAGCAGTTTTTACATATGACTTCCTGATTTTTACCGTAATTGTCCATGTCTTGCAATTCTTTCGGTGGGAATGCTTTGCCAACTTATGTGAATTTTGCTGACCTAAACACACACACACACACACACACACACACACACACACACACACACTGTGGGATCTCACAGTAACTAAAACTCTGGAGATAGTGATGGATGATAAAGGTCAGGCATATAAGAAACTGACTTCCCCTTGCAAGGTAAATGTCTCCATCAAGACAGATGATGATTTTAGTTGAAAGTGGAGAATGATTTTAATTAACAACATACTGAAGATTTGGGATAGTTGGCTATATTCTCATTCTTCCTGTATATTTCCATTTCAATTTTCAAGAGCTCTTTATTTCTTGATTGTTGCCTTAAATTCAAAAGAACCAACAACCCAGGGAGCCTCTAAACTCAATTGACATTGTTAACAAGGTAACCGTAGCAATCAAACTTTGCCCTTGGATTTGAAGTACTTTATTCCTCTAGTTTCAAATGACATAGAAAATTTCTTTAATGCACTTATAGAAACTCATTCAGTTCTTAACTATGTCTTCAGCCAAAATTGAGGAAAACTTCTTGGTTCTTCTATTGCATTAAGCTTTACAGAGCAATTACAAGAAACCAGCCTATCTCAGAGATCTTGGTTTTGTCATTTATTCTTTTAGGCATACGTTTCTAGATCACATTAAAGCCTTGTGTTCAATGGGCATTTCATTCCAGAAAACCATGGGTGATAATGTAACTAACTTTGCCCCTAAAGATCATGGACCTCCAGAGACTTTCCTTTTTACTATCTTCAGCCCTAACTGAACCAGGTAACAAATTTGGGATCCACACTGTGGTAGGCAGAATGGCCCCCAGCTGTCCACACCATAATCCCTGTATCCTGTGAATATGTGATGTCACGTGGCAAAAAGAATCTTTGTAGATGTAATTAAAGTTATAGACCTTAAAATAGAAAGATTAACCTAGACTATCAGGGAGCTTAGTGTATATGAGCCCTTAAAAGTAGAGAACTTTTTCCAGCTGGAGTCAGAGAGATTCAGAAGTTGGAGACATGTGAAGCATGAGAGGGACTTGATCCATTATTGCTAAGTGGAGACCACAAATAAAGCAAGAGAAGAAATGCAGGCAGCCCCAGTGAACAAAGACCAGTCCCCAGCGGACAGCCAGCAAAGAAACAGGGACCTCAATCCTATGACTTCAAGGAACTGAATTCAGTCAATAACCTGAATGAGCTTGGGAGCAGTTTTATTCCCAGAGCCTCCAGAAAGGAGCACAACCCTGACCATGTAACTTACCTTGATTTCCACTTTGGAGAAGTGGAAGGAGAAGCCCAGCTGAGCCATGCTGTACTAGGACCTCAGACCTTCAGAACTGTGACATAAAAATAGATGTTGTTTCAGTCTGCTAAATTTCTTGCAATGTGTTATGGCAGCCACAGAAAACTAAAAACCTATCATTTTTCTGAACACTTGTATCTGAAACTAGGACTTAGTCTAATTCCTATATCTGAATTCTTAATATTAGTGGACATTTATTCAAGCTGATTTAAGTCAATTATTAATATGGGGGTTTTTTAAGAGATTTTAAGTAGCTCACAATATCAAGAGAAAGGAAGAAGAAACAATTCAGAAAATAAGAAGGAACAAAAATTAAATATTAGTTCCTTGGCCAAAACCATGACTAAGAACTAACATAATGAAAATATCACTATCCCTCCCATGGAACAGTATCGCTGACTCCACCACATCTGCCAGCTCTAGACACTAACACAGTCTCAACCACTGGTCCCATTGCCCCTAGCAGATGCTTGCAAGGACTGCTACCACCATTACTATAAATTAGTCTCCATAGTCACTCTTGCATGTCATTATTGCCTTTTAATTCAACATCTGGAAATGGATGAACCTGAATGGCTATATGTAGCTTGCATGCATATACCTAAGCTGCCCTTGCAGCTGGAAAAGTGACATCAGCTATTCTTGGGTATTATAAAAAGTGACGAGCTCTGCCAACTACCATGCGGTTGGGAGTGTTGCAATAGTAGAGAAAAGAAGAGCTTTCAAAGGATGGGCAAACAAAATGTTCAATGCACCCCAATTTTTCAGTTCACTTGCCTAAATATCTTGCAAGTCTTATTTTAGACTCCTTCAGATCCCTGCTACAAGTTTCAGAGTCTTTCTTCAACATTTTAAATTGTCTGAGGCCTCAGGTACCATAGACTATGCTGAGAATGTTGGGTTAAAATCTGAATTTGGCCTTTTCCCCCATAAGATGGTTATATCATTAGAACAGAGATTATAGAAGCATAGCAGTGGAACAAACAAAAATGTTCTCTTTTAATCTCAAGGGAGGTGACCTTGGCTATGTCTCCATTTAGGCTTTTAACATTTGTTTCAAGTGTAGAAATGGTAATGAGCCTACCTCAAATGGGTATTGATTAGTTAATGTGACATTATAAAGCTATGTAAAGCAACCTCTGAAGAGCTAAATATGGATGCAAGATAAATTGTGAGCAGGTAGTAGACAGGGAAGAGTGTATGAATTGTGAGTGTAAAATTAGGTTTTACATACCATATACTGCCTTTTGAAGCATTGTATGTGTTATTGACTGAATGTGTCTCCCCAAAATTCATATGTTGAAATCCTAACCCCCAATGTAATAGTATTAGGAGGTGGGGCCTTCGTAAGGTAATCAGGTCACCAGGGTAAAGTCCTTGTGAATGGGATTAGTGCCTTACAGAAGAGACCCCAGAGAAGGAGCTAGGACATAAAGCTCCCATGACACTTTTTTTAAATGACACCTATATAAGGAGCTTACTATGTAACTTAGAGGAGGCAGTGAAGTAACTTAGAGCATTCTTATCTTATTTAAATATAATCCACATGAATTTCAAACTGACAATCCCACAAAATTAAATAGGGTAACAACAACAAAAAAAGGAGTGATGGATGGATAGAAGAATGAACAGGTAGGGGCGCCTGGGTGGCTCAGTCAGTTAAGTGTCCAACTCTTGGTTTCAGCTCAGATCATGATCTCATGCGTCATGGGATTGAGCCCTGTGTCAGGCTCTGAGCTCAGCAGGGAGTCTGCTCGACAATTCTCTCCCTCGGCTCTTCCCCGCAGTCTCTCTCTTTCTCTGCTTCTGTGGACACTCAGTGACACTTGTCTCTGTCTATTGTTTATATTTCACCAGCTTTTAAAAGCTGGAGATAATAACTTGTCTCATTTTCTCTCCTCAGCTTCATATTTCTACTCATTCATGTCTTCCAAACCTTCATAATTTTTTGTAACTCTTTCTTAGGCAACTTTGTATTTTTGCTTTGGTCTCACTGTTTTCAATTGCAACAATGCAAAACAAAACAAAAACAATTAAAAAATAAACGTCTTCTCTTATCCATAGCCACCAATCGTACTGAGAAGTTCCACTTAGCAAAGTTATTAGAAGTCACAGACACTATGTTTGAAGAAGGGAACAGTACCTACACACCTGAGTTATGGCTAGGGTAGTAGAGAGGTAAAAAACAAGCCTAAAAAGCTATTTTTGGTAGCTTTGAGCACATCTTCTGAGCATGGTTGCCTCTTAGAGTTAGACTCACATGATATCATTCATTCTTTCTACCTCCATTGCACTAATGAATTCCATTATTGTCTGAACCAGCTAATGCTCAACTAGTAATTAATATTCCTCATCAGTTGACACCCATTAGCATACATCAGTCATTTCAAAGTTCAATATATGGTCAATAATTCTTTGGGTAACTCTTTAAAAACACCATAGTCCATTTCAAGAGCTCTAATCAGGGTAAAACAATACCTAAAATATCAATAATAACAGTAATCATCATGATTAAATTCCAAACAGTTACCAAATGATAAAATCTCTAGAAATTGAGTAAGCAAACTGACTTGTCTCCTGCTTCCATTATGGTTTGGACACATCAAATACAATGGTAAAAATAAAGAAACAAATATCTTTGTTTTGTATATAAATAAACACATCAATAAACAGAAACAGGGACACCCAGTCTAGAACTAGCTCCTAAACTTATGAAGCCTTGAGCCTTTTTACTGAAAGGTACTAACACCCTTATAAAATGACTGCTTCTGACTTCTAGAATATGATTTCTGAAGATATATAATAAACTTGCATATATCCTTTTTTCCAATTATGAACATACTAACTGCCTGCCGTTTTGTAATCTTACAGGGTTTTTTTTTTATACTTGCTGTTTTTGTTTTGTTTTGTTTTGTTTTTTGGAATGTGGGAGGAGGGATAATGATTAGTTCTTTTGAAAGCGGGATTTTTAAAAATTTTTAATTAAGAAATTATTTTTTGGGGGGGTGCTTAAGTCTAGAAACAGAGTGCCAAACCCTAGGAAGCCAGGGCAGGGTTTGTAAGGTTTGTGAAACATTTGAGGAATTGGTGGGAATGAAATTAGCATATAGGTGTAGAAATAAACCATCTATGGAGGGAATAGCATTAACTAAATCATGGAAAGTGACATGCTCAAATGTGTCTGATGTTCAGTTTAGATGGACCACAGGTTTCTGTGGTAGCAGATAGACAATAATATCGGAAAGACAATATAATCACCTCAGATATCACACCACCACCGGTGCTTTTTTACCAGATAGAGCATTAGTATGCACTATTGCTAATATTCAGCCGCACACACTTACATTATGTTAATAAGCTGAGTTGTCTCTTGTGATGAGTATTTTCCATGTTGAAAGCATCCTTAAAGAAGAGTCCAAGACATCCAGGAAGCTTCATTATACAGTATAATCTCTACATCTTGTTCCCTTGCTATCTTTCTTCAAGAAATAGGAGAAGGCATTCTGATTTCTAAGGTCTTTTTTCTACTGCGATGGAAATACGGGGTCTAAAGATAATTGTCCTTCACAGTCTTTCAGTGTGACTTTTTGCTTCCACATGTCACTTTTATTCTAGAGCTCACTCTGAGATGAATATCTTATATGAATTTCAAAGTAAAAATAGAATGCCAATAAATTCTCTGTGTCACATATAGTGATTCAATATAAAAAATCAGATATAGCAGTACTAGATACGAAAGCATTTCAGTAATCATATACAGAATCATTTAGCCACCTCCCACCTCTCCTGGGGGAATGGGCTCTCCTGGCATTTATTCCCTATAGAGTTAAATTAAACTTGGTTGTGTTTCCTGATGTGGCTAAGTACCCATCTGTGGCCCTGATTACCACCATCATTATGTGTTATTAACCAATGTGAAAATTATCAAGTTATGTAATGATAGCAGTCAGCACCATTTGCCTTCACATCCTTGCTTAAAAGTGTTTTCTGCAAATGAAAAGAGTTTAAAATTGAAATTTGTCCTTTAAGCAAAGTGGACATAGTTTTTTGGTTTGTGTTTAAAATATTACCTACATATTATTACTATAGGTAATATATTAGGTTTAATATTATTATTCTTAAATTATTTATATTATCTTTGCAAAGCCTTAATCAAGTGTGAATATAGTCATTGATTTACTGTGGGATTAAGTACAATTGTCTAGGATGATAATGGCTCTAGAAACCAGACTTGGCTAGTCTTGGGGGTAATTATAAGAGTGATCTTTTCAGAATTTCAATTTCAGGCTTTCTCGCTGAGTAAATTATAAAGATGCAGCCCAGGGAACCTTAAGGAAGTAATGAGGCTTTCATTTCCATATGTCAGATTAGTTTTTTCCTAGTGTACTTATTACCCGAAAAGGCCATGAGCTAATTTCTTGGCTCATGCAAAGCAGAGAAGACCCTGAACAACATTTTCCAATAAAAGGCACACAGAGAAAGTCATTGCTGATAGGAATTTTTTTACCAGAGCCATTCTTCATACTTGCCATGATTCCACAGGACCATCTGAGTGCATTCATGCAAGTGGAAAACAGGCACGTGCAGAAGAGAATCCATCTTCACAAGTGGTATAACATCATCTATCCATACTATGGATAACTCTTACACAGTGTCAAGACCACTCTTACATCAAAGATTTGGAAAACACATTTTGAGTTAACTTGCTTTATAGTGTCTTAGCCAACGGTTTATTTAAATTGAACTTTACTGGATCTCGCCAGCTGGATATCTTGCTATTTTAGAACAGAATTCTATAATTAGATGATCTTATTTTGTCATACTTTGTAATTGGCCTGCACATGTTATAGATCCAGATGGTACAGCTGATCCCCAATAGGGGTATCTTATATATCTGAATGTTCAAAAAGGCCTGAACTACATCACACTCACCATTTCCTCTTTCTTTTTGTCAGTAGATGTTACTAATCACACATTCTTGGCACCTTCTGGGATCCTATTCACTCTAATACTTGTGATGTTTTAGAATCTAAGCCATATCTCCATTCTAGGTCCAGGCACAAGCACTACTTTATATGGATTGGGATTTTGTTTCTTAAGGCAACAAGTTTTGCTGGTGGACCATCCAATTGTAACAAGGAGTCTTGCCATTTCATATAAGGAGTAAACGCTGATTAATAGATTTCTTGGTGGCACCAAGTCACAGAACTATTAGCATCTCTAAATATGTCTGCAAAGTCCTCAAGCTAGTAAAAGTTGATCCAACTTTGTAAAACAGACTTATGAGCACACTGTATGTACTCAGTGGAAATTTACTTTTAACCACCACATTATCTATAAGAGTCGAATATTATGTAGAAAGATGATGAAACTAAATGCGTATAGAGCTATTTCAGTTTAGTGTGTAGGATGGGCATGATAATCAAATTTAGATAACTAATATGGAGAATAAATTTTATTTTATTTGAGAGGGAGAATAAATATAGAACTCTCATATAAAGCTGTTATCCATTTTTATTCTCAAACTTATTCTGGTTTTGAACAACTTTGGAATGAAAGCATTTAAAAAAAAAAAGTAAACCTTCCACCCCTGAATTCACACAGTACCCCCCAAAAATCTGTCATTTGAGTTTATAAGTAGATTAAGTGAGCAGTCAAACAAATCTTCCATAGTCTAGAAGACTTCAGATAGTGTATACATCCTATTACATAAATCACAAAAATAATAAACCTGACAAAACCAACATTGCATGAGTTGATTTGAAAAACAAGATAAATTTCACCTCAAGAAATATTGGTAAAATATAATTGATTTTCCCTTTAGAATAATTTGTGACTATACCTTCTCCTAATATTGAGAAAATCTTTATCTTTGGTAAAAATTAAATTCAGAAAATAATTTAAAAATATTTCATCATGTTTCTTGGTATCTTTTCCTAATTGTAAACACTTTGCTTCACTGTAGTTAGTGCCTTCCTTGATCCAAAAAAAGCCAGTGACAAAAACTATAAAAGATGCAGTGATTTAAATTATAGTTTATTACCCAAAAAGCAGATATACAGAAAACTAAGTAGTAATAAAATGGACTAATAAACACCACATTGGAAATGGAAAAGAAAAAAAATCTCTTGGTCACTAAAACATATAAATAATCCTAATTTCAGGGTTTTCATACAATTATATCTCAGTCAGATTGCGTGGTAATAGAATGACCTTTTGCTTAATGCATTATTCATGTTACTTATTATTAACAAAGAAAAGAATGAAATATGTTTCTAGGTTTTACAACAGACACAATTAATTCACTTAATTCTCTCAGCACTATCAGAAGATATCACCTCTATTTGTCAGATGAAGACACCTCAGAAGATTAGAAACCAAAGATTATTTTGGCAACAGGTGGGGCTAAGGAAACAAATTTAGGCCATGTTCATCCGGTGTTAAAACACAATCTAAACTTCCCCACCTGAATGATAGTTGTGTACAAAAAAACAGAAGACATGGCCTCCAACTTGACTGAGTTCATAAAGAGGTCTACACATGTCTCTGTTTTATATGTGAAATTGGAAGATTTGGGTAATTGAAACCCCCAAATTGAATTGACATTTCACATTTAAGATTTCACAATCTTAAAATTTCCTGAAATTTTAGAATAAAAACTTGCGGTATTATAAAAAATATTTGTAAAATGTTTATACAAAATTGTAAAAAATATTTACATTACCCTTCTTGATTTATCTGGCTTATTTTTTAAAAAAGATGTGACTAATACCTCTTAATTTCAGAGTAAAATCATAGAGTTCTGGTATATTGGATACAGAAAACAGATTCTCTAAACCAGTGCTGTCCAATAGAATTTTCAGATGAGTCACATATATGTAATTTTAAATTCTTCAGTTACTGTATTAATATAAAGAGGTAACAGATTAAATTAATTTTAATAATATATTTTATTTAACTAATATAGCCAAGATATTATCACATCGACCAATATAAAAATATTGAGATATTTTATATTCTTTCTGGGGGGATAGGAGGAAATGCATTCTTCAGAATCAGGTGCACATTTTACATTTATAGCCCATCTCGGTTCAGACTAGTCACAGAACCACATATGGCATGTCGCTAGTGACCATTACATTGGAAAGCACAGTTCTAATCTATATTTAAGGGACGAATTAAATAAGATCCATGATAGATTAATAAATTTGCCTGAAGTCCCAGAATGAGAACTTTACAATGAGACTCGCATACCTCACTCTTATAATGCTGGCCTTATGAATAATAATTATTGACTCCTCCTGGGCATTTATCATGCGCCAAGCACTGTTCCAAACTCTTTACATTTTTGAACCCATTTAATTATCATAAGAATGAAGAAGGTGCTATTTTCTCTCTTATACCGAGGAGAGAACCTAAGCATGAAACTTAAAGTCTTAACCAAAGGTACCAGCTTCTAAGTGGTAAAAAAGGATTGAACCCAAAGAGTCTGACTCCAGTTTATATTCTAGAACATGACAGTTTTCTGGCAGAGGGTAAAACAAATGACTTTCTATTTTATAGTTGAAAGCAAAGTACAGAACAATACCGTCAGTCAAAGGCAGTATGTGCCTAATGTTTTCATCAATAATAATGCTTGTTGTACTCAACTGAACTCTTGAAATAACATTGTTCTAGGCAGCTGAAAGCATCCTTTTTGGCAAATCCATTGCATATCTAGCAAAATATGTTGTTATGGTCTAAGTGTCTGGCACCCCTTCCAGACAAGCTTCAGGATAATTCACTTTCTCTTTCTGATTTTTCAATTTGGTGGATTTCTTGTCATCTATTGCTTTTGGTTTTGGTTTGTTTGCTTGTTTTGTTTCATTTCGATTTTTTGTTATTGTTGTTGTTTGCTTGCTTTGATATTCTTGCAAGAGAATTGTAGATTTGTGTTTCTCGGTAGCTCAGGACATTTATTAAGCATCATAGTAACACTGTTTCTCTACATATTCACTTCTATTACGTGTCCTTGTCCCTGTTACTGAATGCTGATACACATGGGGCTATTTTTGTTATACAAAGAAATAATCAATAGACTAATGTATAAAAAAATTAGCTCCATCAAACTATTTGAATGCACTAAAAGTATTTGATGTCTTTGACATAGCTTAATTATTGATAAATAATCAATTTCTTTGCAAAAATACTGATCTGACATATTAACAAAATTAAAGTTGATATGTCATGAGTCAACTATCCACGTTGGAGAATCCCAAGGTCAAAGTATTGGTGCCAAAGATAAGGTGGGCTTGCTTACATATTACATTCGCTTAAATCAGTTAGGAATCAATGTTAAAATTCTCTTTTTCCTCTTCTCACCCTGAGAAAGGGCAAGATACATCCATGTTTAAAGACCACATCATTACAAAGTTCATTGCACATAGCTTGCCAGTTTTCTTTTTCTAATTTAGATGAAACGCTATACAGGTTGAACAGTTACTATTATCTAGCTTTTGCTAGTTTTTTGGGCTTCAGAAGTTGGAATGGATCCCTGACCTGCTCACTACTGAGGATTAGACCAGAAACTTCCCTCACCTTCTGAATAATGATTCTAATGACATTCTGCTCTTCATCAGACAACTTTCCACCCTAAGGCATCTGATTCAAGGAACTGAAGACATTTGCTGAAGGGACAACAGCTGTTGTAGACCATGTTCACTGTCACTCAGTGACACCACCTGATTATTTTAAGTTAAAGCATGTGTAATATAATTCTTTTATTTTAGAGTCTAGAACTGTCTTCTCTCTTAACCACATTGTTTCAAATATGGTTCAGGTCGCCACAATTAGCTGCAGACATTTTTCCCTCCAGTTTTCACTTGAAAATAAAATAATAATTTTTTGCTTCAAATTTTCTACTCAAGCTTCCCTGTTAAAAGTCAAGCCAGTATTGATGTTTTAAAAAGTGGTCATGCAGATGGAACTAATTTCCCTGATTATTTCACAGCATATCAGCTTTGGATGCACACACACAACCCTAGAGTTAGCAACTCATAATATGCATTCTGGGGCTGAACTTTGGTAGGAAGCATCCTGACTGCACTGCCACGTGTGAATTTCATTTCCCTGTTATGGCTTCTGCAATTCTTGTTCCTGCAACGTTGTATTTTATGGGAACAAAAATGGCCTATATTTGGTTAAAAAATATAAAATTGCTGTGTGCTCATTACAAATGCAGAATGGCAAATTGAACTGTCGTTAACTGAATAACATAGCCATTATTTTCTTTTAACCTCAAAGTCTGTTCCTATTTAACCCTTTCTTTTCCTATCAGTATTGGACTCTTATTCTTTGTCCTGAATAACTTGAATCCTCCTTATAGGAAAAATAAACCCGAACAAAACTGTATTAAAATGTTAATTTAGATAGAAAAACAGTATAAAGTAGGCTCTAGGATAGTTTTGATTATCTTAGAAATATATTTTCTAATAGGTCTCTACCGGCTTCGATGTTAGAGATCCTATTTGAAAACATAGTCAATTAGATAAAATACGGAGAAGAAGATTTTTATTATTAGTGTTGCCTTAATAAAATAATACAACTGAAGCCCAGCTTCCATCATATTTCCCTGCTTGAAGATATTTAGTCACTCTCCATTTACCACAGAGTGAAATGTGAACACTCTCAGCCGTATGTATGTGATGTCCCCCGAGTGTGACCTAACCTGTGCCCCTGTCTTATTTCTCTGTTACATTCCCTACACCCTAGTCAATCTTATTCTTAAAAATATTCAAGAATAAGATTAAACAGTCTCCTTTGCTAACCTGTGTCCATGTTAGGTATTCCTATCTTACTCTCATTTCTTTCTGCTATCCAACCAGATGGCTAAAATGTTCTAAGTAAATATTCTGCTTCCATTAAAGGCCAGATAAGTTGTCTTGCAGAAAATGGACTGCATCAATAAAATGAAGATGCTTAATTTGCAGATAAAGTAGTGTATCACTGCCATCCCATAGAGAATCCTTCCACACATGGACAGCACTGACACCTTCATAACGGACTCCATTCTGAAAATATTTTTATTTTGGAGGTAGCATTATGTTCTTTCCCTCTTCACCCCAGCCTCCATCAGAATTACACTTGTCAAGATACACTTATATCATTCCTTGTGTCATATGAAACCCACCCTGCATGAGATATTAGGCCGATTGAGAAGTTTTTGGTGATGGAATTTTTAGAAGAGCAGGTTAGGTACCTGAAAAATAATACTCCTAAAGCGTATGCCATAACACCAACTAAAAAGAGCAAGACTAATGCTTTCCTGTATAGAAAGAAGTGTCTTCCTCTACCCTCTTAAGGCGTTTTTAGTTATGGTGGTATCAATCTTGTCTTGGAATACATGTTCTTACCTCATAATTATTGATTGCCACATAACTCACTGACCAGAATAATCTGTGACCTTTCTCAATTAGTAAGGGGTTATGTTAACATGCAACCTTAACGTTAGCATCATAAATTCCTTTCAAAATGGAATGATCTTGTTTACAATTGATTTGAAACCGTATTTCAAGTAGTCTGTAAGATGACACAATAATCTATTTCTGTAGAAGGTTTGGAATATCAGGCTCCTACAGCTGACATTTCTAAACCTCTAAAGGTAGGAATGATGCTTAAGTGAGCTTTTAACTACTTTTGGGATCCCCCAACTTCATAATAGGGGAAGCTTGTTTGCATGCAAAGTTACCTGGTAGACACAAGCAATACTGAAGCACAAGTAACCTTGTGTCTCTAAAAATAACATGATTTCTCTCCAGCATTGCCTTTCCTAATAAGCCCTCCTTGAACACCACCACTACCACCACAGGCACAAATAATCTTCTCTGTCTCTCAGTGCCCATAGACTCTTATTGATGTCATAGCATTACTGATTATTTTAAATGCTCATCTTATACTAGCCAGCTTTTCCGGAGGTCAGAGACTATCTTATTCACTTCTGATTCCCCAGAACTAGCTTCACAAGTAGTAGATGCTCAGTAATGATATGCTAACCAATGACTGTGACTTTTTTATCCTCTCTGATTTTATTTGAACAAATGTAGCACTTTCACTCAGTATTGTGATGATTAATCAAGTGTGGTTTTTTAAATTTTTTTAAAAGATTTTATTTATTTATTTGACAGAGACACAGCAAGAGAGGGAACACAAGTAGGGGGAGTGGGAAAGGGAGAAGCAGGCTTCCAGTGGAGCAGGGAGCCCAACAATGTGGGGCTCCATCCCAGGACCCCGGGATCACAACCAGAGCCGAAGGCAGACGCTTAATGACTGAACCACCCAGGCGCCCCTCAAGTGTGGCTTTTAGTTATTGCTTAACCATTTAATGTAGATAGTTCCTTAATGTCAAGAAACTGGTCGTATTTTTTTTTTTTTTTTTGTATCGCACTTAATTTTTCAATTGCTGGAAAAATAGCAGATACAAAATTGCTGAGTAGGCAATACTGCAATTTCTCATTCATTAATTTATCAATCCAAATAGTTATTGAGCAACCTCTATGCCGAGACAGTTTTGGTCTTCAGGTGAGAACTATCTCTCAAAAAGATAAATTCGAGAGACTGATTCCAAATGCACTGAATCAGAAATTCCAGGGAAAGAGCTAAGAAATCTATGTTTTAAAGTCTTATAGGAGATACTGATGATCAGCTAAGTTGGGAGATTCTTGAACTGGAGTTTACCAAGAGAAAAAGAACCATGAGATTGAAGGTAAATAAAACACAAGGTGTTCCGTCTCGGTCTTCCGCCATTCTTCGCTGCCTGACTAGTGAGTGAATCTGGATAACACAAAGAACCCACCACCAGGACTCAAAACAACAGGAACAAAAAATCAGAACCATCTTTGCAAGTAACAGATCGATTCCTTATGACAATACATGGAATATATACACATATGGAGTGGTAGAGACACATATTCGAATCGAGGAACTCTTAATAATGAATATGAATATGAGAATAACAGACATGTCACTTCACTGGAATGGTGGAGGTATATCACGTTGAGGTATACAACTGTGGTCCAATGCTTCATAGGGTCATAGAAAAAATCAAATCTATTTTAGATTCCTCTTCGTGGACTGACGGAAAATGTGCCTTTTGAAGTATTAGAAAGTGCGTTTGGCTAATCTCACAAGGCATCTGCATGAGCTCAATAAGCTACTAAAAGTGTAACTCTAGGAGAAACCTGCTCTAACCAGGCAAAAACAGTTTAGATAGACATCATCAATCTTTTATCAGTTGTAATATATAATTTCACATCCATGCAGGCAGGTCGGGACAAAAAAAAACCCAGAGAAAATCAAACAAGTGTGAAATTATGCACACAGAATTGATATAAGCCTACACTGAAATATAAGCAAATCTTGAGAAAAAAAAGAAAAGATGGGAATTTTTTTCAATGGTTACATCCTCTCATTTTCAAATGAAAATATACTTTACCTATGGAGTGATTTCCTGATGTTTTAAAGCTGAAGACAAAGCTCTCTAATATTATAGTAATTATTAATGGGTTAGTACCTGCAAATAGTGTTTTTAAGGAATATTTATCCTTGGGTATTCGTTAAAGTGCTGTTGAGGGGCGCCTGGGTGGCTCAGTCGTTAAGCATCTGCCTTTGGCTCAGGTCATGATCCCAGGGTCCTGGGATCAAGCCAGCATCGGGCTCCCTGCTCGGCGGGAAGCCTGCTTCTCCCTCTCCCACTCCCCCTGCCTGTGTTCCCTCTCTCGCTGTGTCTCTCTCTGTCAATAAATAAATAAAATCTTAAAAAAAAAAAAAGTGCTGTTGAGTGTTCGTGAGGTATTCTAAGCAGATAATTTAATTGATCTGCAAATGGATGGTATTAAGAAAGTCTGGTCAGAGGCCTAACAGATAGTTTGATCTGACTTGAATATGCATGTTCAGGTTACCAAAGATATAATTATAATGTTGATATTCTAAACTCAGTAATATGCTTTTACTTTCAATGGGCTGAAGGAAATTTTGAAGTCAAGGATTCTTCATTTCACTGCTTCACTCTGAAGATTAGAGCAACCTCAAAACTAATAGGTATAACACAGAAACAAAACCATGGGAGACATTTCACAGCACCGAGACACCAGGCTCTGATTTACTTCCCACCGCCATGCATTTTTTTCCTTCCTGTTTTGATGATCTAGAGCCTGAAAAGAAGCCCCACTGCATCCTATTTTCCTCTAATTGCACATTATGGCTTCCTGCTATAAGCTTCTTACTTCATAAAGGCCATCCTGAGATAGAAAAATAGGAAATATATCTTCTACTCTGCCAAGTCCAGTTGATTTTTGATATTGTTAAATTAATCAATTGAACATATAAATGTGTTAATTACTTGCACCATGTCAGCATTATGGACATTGTAACCTCCTCTCAATGAGCTGTAATTGAATTGGAGTAATGATCCATTTAATATGAGTTGACTAGGTAACTCCACAAGACAGTGCAATTTTAGGTGTTCAACTGTGTTTTACTGACTCTCAGTTCACATCAGCAGTTTAGGTAAGTAGAAAAGAAAAAAAAAGTGAGAGTCTTTTTGGCGGGTTGGTGGGAGATAAGAACTTGCAGGAAGAAATAATAGAGTATCATGCTTCAGGTTAATTAGTGCAGTTTCTTCATTTTATTCTTAACTTACCCACAGTTAAGCCTTTCAGAGAAACTCCAGTTCCAGGAGCTTTCACAGAGAGGGGAGAGCAAGTGAGAAATCGGAAGAAACGTATCAGGATTGACAGGACCATTTTGTTCATCTACTCTCCTTTTTCCTTCTATTACCTCAGCATGTGAGTTCTTCAAGAGAAATAACTGGACCCAGACATAAGGAGTTCCTGGGAGAATTCCAGGAGAATGTTTGCCTCATCTGGACCCTTCCATTCTGAAGAAACAGATGCAATTTCTGTATTATCCTTTTGGCACCTAAATAGGTGGGGAATATATTGAGGAAGGCAAAGAAAAAAAAAAAAAAAAGCCAGGGTCTAAGTTTGTTTATTTGTTTCCAGGGATAATTGTGTTATATGTTTGCAAGCTGGTCTATATGACTTTGTTTATATATTTCCCATATACTTACATGCCATTTTCAGAAAACAGTCACTCTAACTGTATCAAATCAGATCAAATATTTAGTTCAACAGTGTACAACTACTGTCTAATTTACTGCTTTTTCAAAAGGAGCCTATGCCCACAGATACTAATGTAGAGAAATAGACAAAGTAGCTTTAAGCTCTCAATGGATCAGATTTCAAAAGAGTGCATTTATGTTACCAAATTCTTGATCGTTTCTAGGACAAGCACTTTTTGCAAAACTCCTTGCAATTAATCTTGTAAACTTCCCAATTAGTCAGACTTATTTTGGGAGAAAGTAGTAACTGTTCTTCTAATTAGTGTGTCCAACTGTAAGACAGGAGGATTTGAGAATAACCAGGAAGCCAGGTAAATTAAGGTCAGTGCTTGAAACTTTTAAATAAATGTTATATTTTTTCCTGAGACATTCTTAAAGGAGCATTTATTAATTTAATCAAGTCACAGGCATAAATGCTATCCCGAGGGTAGGGGCTGATGGGATGAGGTGGAAAAGAGAAGGGAGAATCAAGCCTGTGACAGGATTTCTAAACTTGGCTCAACATTCATTATCTCAAAGGTGACTGTGTCATAATGACAGATCATGAAAGGGGAGTACAAATGATAAGTTGGGAGGGCGATTTAAACATGGGCACTGAATGCTCATTAGTTACATTAATCTTGACCTAATGGAAGTCTTGGCTTAGGAAGGTGGCACTTACATGAATGAGACTAATGTTCTAAATGCAGGATGCTGGCAGAGCAGAAACAAGTTACCACAAAGTCATAGGTCATAATTTCAATATTTAGTTTATGGATTCTGAGAGATGAGTGGTGAAAAGTAACCATTGCCGAAACAATATCTGGTAATGAAAATTGATTTCAAATGCCATAACACACACACACACGCACACGCACACACACACACACACACACACACAACTCCTGAACAGATGAACTCTATGTTAAAAGTAAATTAAGTTTAATTTGGAGTGAGTGCTAAATTTACCTGCTTGATCCCTTTGGAGATGTTATTAGGTTTAGTCAAATATGCTCTCCTTGTTACCTATGCATAATATTTTTAAAATATGACAACTCTCGAAAGAAGCCCAAGTCGTAGAATTAAAAGTGTATGTGCTAACAGTCTCCTATCAGTTAACTATATTTGGACCCAAAGCGTTTTAAAATAACTAATGGTTGAACTACAAGAATGTCTAAGTTTACCATCTCCTTCCCTTATAATGTAAATTAGAGCTGTTGGGGGAGTTTCTTTCTTTCTTTCTTTCTTTCTTTCTTTCTTTCTTTCTTTCTTTCTTTCTTTCTTTCTTTCTTTCTTTCTTTTTTTCTTT
>NW_027397065.1:57769201-57867882 GCF_003265705.2 Callorhinus ursinus
TTTCTTTTCTTTTCTTTCTTTCTTTCCCGCCATCCCTCCATCCCCCCCTCTCTCCCTCCTTCCTTCCTTCTTTTTCTTTTTTCTCTTAAAATCAGGAGGATCTGTGAGAGCAATCTCTGGTCTTCGTGTCCAGCAGCAGGGGAGTAAGTAGATCACTATTATGAGTTATGAGATAACTGCTTGAACGAACATTGGCAATTCAAATTATACTGAAACTGGCTTGTATACCAGACTGTCCATGTCTGATTCTGGGCAATCTAAGTCATAAACTATATTTCTCTTCAGACATAAATCTGTTTCTTTAACTCCTGCAAGGTTTATTTCAAATAATAATTAATAATGTATTCATCTGTAGGCTGAAGGTAGGGGATGAAAAGAGAGAGGATAAGGTAAGGAACATTGATCTTTTGAAATTCCCTCTGGTCTCCTAGGTTGTTCACATGATACTATAAGTGTCCTCCATCTTATATTAGGAAGAATTAGGGACTAGACAAAAACAGACCTTTTGCTAAAGACATATGCTCTTATCTTAATCTGTATATCTAAAGACCTGGGAAAGCTAAATCCAAGGACAGATAAGTCCAAAAAAAAAAAAAATCATGCCAAGGAAAAGAATTTCTTTTCCTTTACAAAGTAGTTTTGCTACAGCTTTAAGTTTTCCTAAGCAACCAGGTTGTAGGTAGTTATCATTTTCACTACATTGTTATGGGATAAGTTATACTAAATATCCCAATAAAGGAATTATAAAACAAGTTATTCCCTAAGCATTTGGGCTCAATCAATGTCTTTGAAACTAAACCACTGATGACAATTATTCAACAAAATGTTCCAGCCACTTAGAATGCAACACTGAATAAAAAAGATAAAGATGCCTCTTTCCTAAAGTTCACATTGTACTGGGGAAAAGCAAACAACGTTAAAATGTATTTATCAACAAACAAATAGCACTTACTATGTATCAGGTACTGTTCTAAATATTTTATAGGTGTTAATGCATTTGATCCTTACTAGAACCCTGATGTTGGTGTGTGAAGTGGTGTGTGACTTGAAGGTAGGCTGTTATAAGCTAAAGGTGTCTACCACAAAACCTAAAGCCACCTCCATGAGGCTAGTAATGCTCTGATACCCAAACTTGACAGAAACTTTAAGGCAAAAGAAACCACAGGACATTATCCCTCATGAACATAGATGAAAAATTCTTATAAATCTTCAGCAAAGGCAATCCAATACGTAATTGGATATTTTATAAAAATGCATATATATTAATGATAACAGATCATGTCCAGGTGGGGTGTGTAAGGAATGTAAGTTTGGTTTCCCTACTCTCACTCTTTCCAACCTCCGGGCTATTTGCTGGCTGACACTTACTCTACAATACTGCCTTGTGTGGGACACTCCCCTTCCCCACTCTTTTCCTTCTCTGCTCATTATAGCAATTATTATGTTCTTTTAGAGTTACTTCTGCCATTAGATTCTGAGTTGTTGGGAGCTGGGGCTATGTCTTACATATCTCTGAATTCTCAAAATCTGTCACACTTCTGTTGTTTAATACATATCTGTTGGATTGAACAGAACTAGAGGGGCGCCCAGACAGGCCTTAACTCCAAAATTGCCCCTATTTTCCTATTGCTAAAATTCCTTCATTAAAGCTTCTGTCTTTGAGGGAAATGCTCTGTCCTTAATTAATATGCAAATATTTCTAACTATTTAACACATTTCAGGTTTTGTCAGCTTTGACACCCTAGTGTTAATTGGTTTATCCAAGCTTTTCTGCTGCTGTAGTTTGTTGCCAGCAGGATTTAATAAGGGAAATATATATAAGAAGTACATGCGTGCATGTGTATGTGTGTGTGTGTGTGTGTGAGAGAGAGAGAGAGAGAGAGAGGGAGAGAGAGAGAGGGAGAGAGAGTTTGAAAGCAAAGAAGACAGAGAAGGTGGAAAGGAAAGGAAAGAAAAAGGAGAAAGAGTCTAAGTTAATTACGTGCCTAGAGGGAAGATCATCGGTAAGAGTTAGCACTCCAGAGGTTTGCCCAGACCAGAGGAGACAAGTAAAATTCCAGGCAGAATCATGATTTCAAACCTGGGGCAGCTAATAATTCAGAGTCATTGAACAGTATTCTTTAAATATTTGTTCGACATCTATTAAGATGGAATAATAAGTCAATGGGATATTATTCAGTCTTAAAAGAGGAGATCCTGCCATTTCACACAATGCAGATGAACCTGGAGGACATTACGCTAAGTAAAATAAGCCAGACACAGAAAGAAAAAATTTAAATGATCTCACTTATATGCAGAATCTAAAAAAGCCATATACATAGAAGCAGAGAGTAAAATGGCGATAATCAGGGGCAGGGAGGTGGGAGAAATGGAGAGACGTTGGTCAAAGGGTACCAGCAGTTATGTAGGATGAAAAAATCTAGAGATCTCATATACAGCATAATGACTACAGTTAATAATATTGGGGTTTTTTTTTAAAGATTTTATTTATTTATTTGACAGAGAGAGACACAGCAAGAGAGGGAACACAAGCAGGGGGAGTGGGAGTGGGAGAGGCAGGCTTCCCCGCGGAGCAGGGAGCCCGATATGGGGCTCAATCCCAGGACCCTGGGATCATGACCTGAGCCAAAGGCAGACACTTAACGACTGAGCCACCCAGGCACCCCAATAATATTGTTTTGAATATTGGAAATTTGCTAAGAGATTTCAGGCACTCTCATCATACACACACACAGGTAATTATGTGAGGAGATGGATATATTTATTAACTTGACGATAGTGATCATTTTACTAGGTATATGTGTATCAAAACATCATGTTCTTTATGTTAAATATGTATAATTTTTACTAAAAAAATTAAAAGACTTACAAGATTACCTATTAATTAAAATTGAAAACAAAGATATGTTTACCTCTTTTCTATTTCCACTAGTAGAAATAGAATTAATGTACTGCCAAAAAAGATTTGCAAAACATTTCTCACTTTGCTACTCACATTTGGATATTTTGGATAGTTGGTCTTGGTGTGTGTGTGTGTGTGTATACATATGCAATTTTCTTTATCAAACAACTTCTTTTAAGGCTGGTAAGCAGATTTATGCCATGTAGTACTATTTGTTCTAGAATTCGGTTGGTTGTAATTCTACATAAGATTCATAGAATGACACAGTCACATTAAATCCATCCTATAGAATCCTGGTTTAATTATAGGGCTCTGGTTCTAGAGTCCAGCATTCAAATTCCAGCTCCAATTTTTTTCCTATGTGTGTGTCACAGAACAATTTACATAACCTTTAAACCTCAAGTTATTTTTCTATTTTTAAAGTAAACTTTAAATTTGAGAAGAGTTCTAGATTTACAGAATTATTGTGAAGATAATATAGAGAGTTTTCACATACCCTATACTGTGTTTCCTCTATTATTAACATTACATTAGGGGCGCCTGGGTGGTTCAGTCAGTTAAGTGTCTTCCTTCAGCTCAGGCCATGATCCCAGGGTCCTGGGATTCAGCCCCATGTTGGCTCCCTGCTCAGCAGGGTGCTTGCTTCTCCCTTTCCCTCTGCCTCTCCCTGCCTGCTTGTGCTCTCTCTTTCTGTCAAAAAAAATATTAACATTACATTAGTACTGTACAATTGTCATAATGAACAATGAACTGATTTGGATGCATTGTTACTAACCAAAGTCCATACTTTATTTGAATTTCCTTAGTTTTTACCTAATGTCATTTTTCTGTTTCAGAATCCCATCAGGATACCACGCTGTATTTAGTACTCCTGTTTCCTTAGGCTCTTTTAGACTGACAGTTTCACAGACTTCTCTTGTTTTTGATGATCTTGGCACTTTTGAGGCAAACAAGTCAGGTATTCTGTAGAACATTCCTTAATTTGAATTTTTCTGAAGTTTTTTTTTCATGACCAGAATGGAGTAATATGTTTTTGAGAGGAAGAGCACAAAATGAAAGTGCCATTCTCCTGACATTATCTTATCAAGGGTATATACTCTCAGTATGATGATAAATTAAACTTCACCAAAATAAAAAAAAATTCTGTGAAAAAGCCTTGTTAAGAGGATCAAAAAAACAAACTACAGACTTGGAGAAAATATTTGTTAAGGACTGATATCTAGAATGCATAGAGAACTTTCAATGCTTAACAGCAAACAAAAAATAACAATCCAGTTGGAAAATGGGACAAAGGTAAAAAGAAACATCCCACCAAAAAAAAAAACACATAAAAGTGACAAGTACATAAAAAGATGTTCAACATCACCAGGCATTAGGAAAATGCAAATTGACACCATAATGAATTATCGTTACACAGCTATAAGGAACAACAGCAACAACAAAAAATAGTGACAATACTAAATAGTTGTGAGGATGCAGAAAAACTACATTCCTCATATGTTGCTAATGGGTATGTGCAATGGTCCAGCCACTCTGGAAATTAGTTTGGCAGTTTATTGCAATAATAACCATACATTTACCATAAAACCTAGCAATCACATGCTTGGGCCTTTAACTCATAAAAATGAAAACTTTCATCTGCACAGTAACCTGCCTTGATTGTTCATAGTAACTTTTTTGTAAAAGACAAAAATAGGAAACAACCCAAATGTACTACAATAGATGAAAGGTTAAACAAATCATAATTCATCAATGCCACGGAATGGTACTCAGCAGCAAAAGGAACACACTAGTTAAACATGCAAGAACTTGGACGGACCTCAAGGATCTTGTTTGAGTGACAATATCTCAAAAGATCGCATACAGCCTAATTCTATTTATTTAACTTTCTTGATATGTCAGAGATAGAGAACAGATTGGTGGTTGTCAGGGTTTAGAGATGTTGAGGGCAAAAGGATTGTAAAGGACCACAAGAGAGATCTCTGTGGTGACGGAATGGTTCTGTATAGTGATTGCTATGGTGGTTACATGAATGTACACATGTGATAAAATACACTTTATTCCCATTTTGATGTTGTACTATAGTTAGGTAAGATGCAACCAATGGGAAAACTGAAGAGTACATAGGACTTCTCTATCTTGTCAACTTCCTGTTAATCTATAATTGTTTAAAAATTTAAATTTAAATTAAAAAAATCAACCTATAGCAAATCAGATAATTACTTTTTGTTTTTTTCCAGTTGGCTTCCTTCTAGGGTTTTTGGATCGATGCCTTTGAATCTTTATCCTGAGTTATGGATGGCCACCTCATCTTCACCTGTGTTTCACATGAAAACTACAGAATAAACACCAAATCCCAAGAAACATGATGCAAATCATGTTTCGTGCTCTTTAGTCTTGGAAATAAATACATTTATTTAGGATGGCCGCTCTAGACCTTCTTTCAACAAGTATACAACCTCAACTTGCAGGAGATCCTGCTGCTTTTTCAGATGATCATTATTGTAACACATACATTAAGATGTTAAAATAAAACTCTTTTCTGTCTCAGTTTCAGTTAAGGTGTCAGAAACCCCAAAACAACGAAAAAAATAGGTGGTGAATAATCTCACTTTTCATAGGTGGTAGACATTTCATGCAGCATTTATAAAAGACAAGGCAGAGAATTCTATGAGACCATACAAGGGCTCACCTCTAAAAGAATTAGTGCTGAGAAGTGTGAGAGAGACAATTTTATTTGGGGAAAAATGTATTAGGATTCCATGGCATTTTACCTTTTCACCATAGGAGAAGAGAAAGTGTCAAGTAAGAAAGAACATAAACAATGTGACCTGAACTCTAAACCATCCCCTGAAAAGTCTAAATTTAAAAATGAGCTTTCTAGAAGCTCTGAATGAAGACAAGTACTTGCATTGGAGAAGCTCTAGATTCAAGATTTTTTCAGTACTGAGGATGCATTAGTATTTCCCAAAGACCAAGTCTGACTGTCACCAAAGAATATGGAGGCACTTTAAAGCTCGACTGACAGTAGTGAAAGCTTTGAAGCCTGGGTCCGAAGCCAAGAAATACAGGCAGCCTAGAGATGCTGAGAAAGGGGAGCAAGGAATTCTTCCCTGCAGTCTCCAGGGGGAGTGCGAATCTGCCAAACATCTTGACTTTAGACCTTCTGACAAGTCTGCCTGTTGTGGGGAGATTGGAGAGGAGAAGCAATGAGGATTAGACAGGGCAAGCTGTGTGAACAGAAGTCAGTTAAGACGCTACCACAGGAGCTGCATGTGGTATGACAGCCTTTTCCACTGTGTGGGAATGGGTGAAATATGAGGCATTCATCTACACGAAACAAAAAGAATATAAAACTTTTGATTATATCTTGACTAGAATTTTCCTGAGAAATGGTCTGAATGAATCCCTATGTTTCCTGAAAAGATTCCATGGCTTACATGTGCTGTTCTGGAATGAATCCTTCCTACAGCCCCAGTACTTGGTGCCTCATCATTGGCCATGTTATGCTCAATAACAACAATAGATCACAAACGTGAGGATTTTTTCCCCACTGTGTCACATCACTTAAAGCCTGATTAGGCGTCCTTATCAAAACATGTGCTGATAAGACAGCTGTGTTCTTTTTTTGTTTTACCAAACGTAGCAAGTATTTTATTTGCAATAAAGAGACTGAAGGGCCATCAAAAAAACAAAAACAAAAACAAAAACAAAAAAACAAAAAAACTGTATCCTGTAACAACAGGATACAGGTTGAAGTACTGAATCCCCGGTTACTAAAGAAAAACTGTAATTAGTCAGCTAGATGAAAATGCTTGGCCCATACTCTGGGAAAGCACAGTCAAGTGGTCCTAGAGGAAGGTTTCTAGTGAAGCAATAACAGCATCTCCTCCCTCCCGAACCCATGAAGCCCTGAAAGCACCAATGTAAATTATACTGGTACCCATTAAGAAAGACATTATTTGCCCCTTACACCTTTCCTTCTGTTTCATCCTTGGAAGAACCGGAGCCAGTTTCTTAAATGGAGAATAGAAAAACTAGAAGAAATAAAGAAATTGATGATTACATATTTCCTAAACCTAAGGCAGACATTTTAATTCCTAGATACTTCATTGTGTATTTCCTAAAAACAAGAACATTCTTTTACATGACAGCGCAATAATCAAAATCAGAAAATTATATTGATACAATATTATTATCTAATTTACAGACCTATTAAAAATTTTACCAATTGTCTCATTAATGTCTTTTAGAGCAAAGGTTTTATAGCAAAGTAGTATATACATACATACATGTATGTATGTATATACTATATATGTATATATATGTATGTATCTCTGTATTTATGTATGTATTACTGGTCCAGTACTCAATCTGGAATCACAAATAACATTTACATGTCATGTATATTTAGGCGTCTTTAATCTGGAAAACTTTGACAAATCTTTCATGAGCTTACATGACCTTGACATGTTTGGTGAGTTCAGGCTGGTCTGCATGTAGAATATTTCTTAATTAATTGTCTTTGAGTGTTTGTACTGAGGTTTTCTTATGAATAGTTTCAGGGTCTGCAGTTTTTGCAGAAATATTACTAAAGTGTTATTATGTCTTTCTCACTGCATGTTATCAGGGGGCAGATGATACTGAGTTGGCTCATTACTAGTTAATTTTGATCACTTGGTTAGATTATGTCTACCAGATTTGTTCGCTATAAGGGTATTATAACTCTTTGTAATTAACACATATTTTGTGGATTCTTTGTGACTCAGTAAATATCTTGCTTCTCATCATAAGTTCATCCACTATAGTTCAGCCACATAATTCCTACCTACACAAATTTATTATAGTAATATCTGTGAAATGGTGATTTTGTAATTCTATCATTTCTTCTATGTTTATTGAAATTCTGCTGTAAGAAATTTTCTTTCTTCCCATTTATTTATTTTATTCATTTATATTGGCATGGACCCTTGATCTAAATTTGCTTTATGGGTCATAATCTGCTAATTTCATTATTTTTTTATACCAAAATTCTCCCACATTTGGTGACTGGCAGTCTTTGCAACGTAGCTCCAATGTTGCTTCTCCATCATTCCTAGAGCCCTTCTTTTTCTTTCTGGTTTTAAGCTGATCTTTGTGTGTTCTTTGCACCAGTTCACAAATCAGTCATTTATATGAGAACTTGGGTTGCTTTTATTGGAGAATGGTATTTAGAAATCAAGATTTGGGTAACAGGTGTGCTCATTGCAACTGGGTGTCTTCTAAATTTAGTCACAGACGATGCTATGAAATGCACACACACACGTATATCTATAACTACTTTTGTATTCTTCTATTTATCTGTCTATATTTATCTATTTATTTATTTATATTTAAAACATGAGTTCAGTTCCAATCCAACACTGCAGGGATCATTCTAGCCTTCCTCCTTTCCATATTTTTAACTTCTAACAGTAATAAATCTGACCATCATAAAGATCACATTTATGTATTTGCTTATCTCAGAATAAATATAAAATAATTTAGAATTTCCAATATATACCACCATAAAAAACAAACTTACTAAATAAAATTCAATACTTGTTTAAAGTATCTTTTAGCCTTAGGGTATATCGTCAACATATTATTTTCAAAGTTTCTTGGATTAGCACCCCCTCCCTTGTGGTCTTGTTTTTTGTTTTTTTTTTAAGTACAGTTTAGTCATTACAATTTGTTATTTTGATATGTTTTACATCCTGGCTAATTGTATTTGTTTTATTGTTTTTTCTGAATTTTTGAGTATATGAAAAAAAACATGATTTTAAAAGCCAAAGCTATATAAAAAAGAATACACAGAGAAGTGTCCCTCTTCCTTCCCTTTCTACCCTGTGCCCAACCTCCATCTTTTCCACCTCTTTCCTACTCACTCTTTATGGACAACAAATCACTGATTCCTGATTTATCTTTCCTGTGTTTTTGCACAATGATCAGAGATATTTATATATTTTTTATAATCCTCTTTTTTCTTACATAAAACAGCTTATTATGGATACTTTTTTGCCTTTGTATTTTTTGCTTAAAAATATATTCTGGAAATTACTTCTTTCTCATTTATAGAAATATAGCATCCTTTTTTAAAGTGGCTGCATAATATTCTATTTTGTGGATGCACAATTAGTTACTCAACCATTCTCTTATAGATAGAAATTTGTATTGTCCTCAATATTTTTCAAAAGCTTTAATTTTAATAAAGTTCAGAATTCTGCTTATTATACTAAAGTGGACAAAATAATTATTGAAAGACATAAAGTTATCTGTGTGAACAAAGGTGACTGCAAGATATCTTTTGGTACATGAAAGTGAATCATAAGAAATGGAACTTATTCAAGAATTCATCTAAGAGCTGGAGAAGGTTGGCAATATAGTGGGTTTGGAGGACTGTAGGAGGAAAGTAAACTGTACTTTTTATCATTGTGCAATATATTTATTACACACAATTCAGCATTTCATCAGTATCACAAGTAATTCAAAATAAAATATCTGAATATTTTATCTATATATTCTGTTTATATGTATATTCCTAACTAAAAGAAGACAAGCATATGCCTGGACAATAGGGAGAATAGAAATAATTATTTGAGAAAAAAAGTAAGATAGTCTATATCCAAGTAAAATTACATATATATATATATATATATATAATTATACACACACACCAGCAGAGACAGAAACAGTCAAACAGAACATATAGATATTATATACTATACATTATATATTTTATATAATATATTGTACATTATATTATATTTCATACATATATATTCCTCCACAAATTACTAAGGTAGAGTAAAAAAAATTAATTAAAACTAACTTCAATTATATTATCTATACTACTAGATTGAAAAAAACCTTTCCTTCAATAAAGGGGTGCTTAAGTTGGGGGAAGTTTGTAGGGTGGGGTGACCCCACAAACAGGTGAGCACAGGGCAAGGCCTCTGCTCTGGAAAGTATCCTCCATTTGGGATCAGTATGCTAGGTGTATAGTAAACATGTATTCATTTGCAAGTAACGGGACATACAACACAAACCAGATTAAACAAAAAAAGTAATTTATTGTCTCTGAAAACTCATGTCAGAAGTTTCCATTTTAGAAAGTCTTGATCCAGGGGTGTCTGGGTGGCTCAGTTGTTAAGCATCTACCTTCTGCTCAGGTCATGATGCCAGGATCCTAGAATCGAGCCCCGTATCGAGCCCCACATTGGGCTCTCTGCTCAGTGGGAAGCCTGCTTCTCCCTCTCCCACTCCCCCTGCTTGTGTTCCCTCTCTTGCTGTGTCTCTGTCAAATAAATAAACAAAATCTTTAAAAATAAAAAAAGAAAAAAAAGAAAGTCTTGATCCAACTGATTAACTTTGTCTCCAAGAACTAGATTTCATTCTGTCTCTTTTCTTTGCGTCAATTACATCAGTTATTTACCAAGCCGTTGGCAAGAAATCTCCAAGCAGCAAACACGACTCATTACATTGCTATTCTTGCTTGTTCAACTCCAATCGGAGAGAGTGCATCCCCTATACTGTCCATGAAGCAATAGTCTTGTGCTTCACTCTGGGACAACTTAGATTATACCCCACATTGAATCAAACAGTATAGCCACATGACTGAACACATTTGTTGTCTTAGGCTTATTTGAAATACCTATCACTAGAGCTTATGCTGGGGTCAATCCCAACCAAACCACAGGCTGCTCTTCAGTGGGCTGAAACAGACTGGATGTTGCTAAAACCTTCAACAATACATGGAATGCCTGGTAATCATTTCCTATGTCCAACTATATCTATCTGAAAGCAGGGGGATGGGGAAGGTACTCAGCTGGTGAAGTTTCATAGATTATTTCCATACTTTCATTTTAGAATTCCATTTTAGAATCTCTTTTCCTTACCTGGAGATGCTTAGGCTTCCAATAACTAAAGAGCTCTTATCTTTTGAGCCAAAAAGTAAAAACAATGTTTTAGGTCCATTTTCTAACCCATGTATTTTTGTTATAACCATTCATTGGATAAAAAGAGGTGGGTGAGGGGAGAAAAGTTTATAAAGCTGTTCTTAAGCTTCTGCTTTATTTCCAAGATTCAAAAGAAAACTTGAGATAAAATTATCTGTTACAAAGAAATTTTAATAATAAATTTCACATATTTTAAGAGATTTAACATATTTTAAGTTGGAACCAAATATGATTCTTTCTTTCCATTATGGCAAGAAAAGTGGAAAAGAAGTCACTGGCTTCATATTAAAACATTTCCAAGGTTAGTATACTGTGACTCAGTAGTTTCAACTTTTCTATTTTTCCTTTAGGACATGTTATATGACTTTGAAGTGTGGTGAAATTGTTTGCAGAAATGAAAGCATTGAATTTGACACTTTTTGCTTTTAATTTCTCCTTGCTAAATGTGTGTGCTGTGCCTTAAAAAAAAAAAAAAACTAGAAGAACTGCTAAATGTTATACATATCTGTCAAGAGAAGGAAAGTTTCATTTTTGGGAAAATAGATAATCACATTAGGGGAGCTTGATAAAAATGAAAATTAATTATTTGTAAGCCTTAAGGAAAATCATTAATCTAAATAGGAAAGCTAAAGGAATATACTGTATAAGGAGAAAGGAGGCTTTTTTTCTCATCACACTGACTAATTTATGCAGAAACTGAACACAAATATAATGATCATGGTATATTTGTTTCCACTGCATTGTTTGAATTAATGTCTCCAAGGAATAGACCATCAAATGAAATCAGCATTAAGAACATTTTCACAAATTTCAAGGTCTCAAATTAGCATTAACTATTTGTTATTCAGAATGCCAATCTTCAAAACTATCTTAATGAAATTATCTTTGTTTTTAGAGGATATTCCTTATTATTTGTTCAGTGTTTTGAAAGTAACAAAAACTCTTCAAAGAGAACAATCATGGGGATGAATTTGCTAATTAAATTCTTTAAAAGGGAACAAGAAGAACAGACACTGTAACTGCATCCTGAGTTAATGAGTAGTCTTGCTGGGGCTCAGTCTACTTTAAGATGACGGGGAGAGAGACAAAGGACCTCAATTCTTGATAGGCAATAGGCATATTTGTGATAAATAAGATGAACAGGCCCAAGGAATCTTAATACCCATATAGAACTCCTACCACAAAGGGGATGATAGAGCCTCTAGAATGGGTTAGGTCAAAGGGAAAGAGTCAGAAGCCTGTTGAAGGGGGAGAAGCAGTGACTGCCCTGACAGCCCCATTTTCTTGCTTTATATAGAGATTGTACAGATGACAGAGTAGATAATCGAACAGTAGAGTAAACTTTTGGCTAGATAGTAGTACGATGTGCAATGTCTACCCATTGACTTTGGATGGCAGAAGGCTATCTCCCATAAGGATCTGAAATAGTATGTTATTTGGTGACACACTCTAGAATGTTTCCTCTCTCCTCATCTCCACATGACAGAATCAAGAATTTGGATAGAACTTGACTACTTGTAATTCTACAGGATAGTGATGAACCAAACACTGTTTTATTGCTGGAAACTTTTTGTGACCTCAATATACTCATGACTGATGGTCTAAAGGATATGTATTAACTACAAATATATTTTTATTATTTTTTCTTTACCTTTTAAGTAAAGGGAGGAATCTATCAATACACTCAGAATCTGATACAATGATTATCATTATATCACTTATGTATCATCAAATTTTCAGGTATTACTATGAAGAATAGGGTTTTTTAAAACTTCAAATTTGCCTCCTAAATAAATAGAAATATTTATCACCTGAATTTTTTAAGAACCTTAAAATGTTAGATTTTTTTCTTAAAGAATGTTAAAGATGTCCACAGGAGCCCTTACTGATGAGGGACAGATGCCTGGGCTTCTAGTTGTCATGCAGTCAATTGGCTTCTGCCCTGGATTCCCCAGCTCCATTTACCCTCCAGTTCCATTTCACCTACCATGACTTCTGTGCAAAAATAGAGAAATTGCTTAAAGAAGCTGGAGGTTGAGATTATGAATAAAGATTTAGGGGTGAAAGATTCTGCACAATGCTGAAAGTAGGTGAAGGGAAGAGATGTATTGAACAAACATTCCTTTCTAGCACCAGCTGGAAGCATCTTCTACTCCTGACATCAAGAAACTAATTGTGGAACCCAACCTCGCAGGTATGCCAGGCTGAACACTGTAACGATGTTGCTCCAGTCAGGTGGCTGAAGACCCCTTATTCCCTAGTTCTCTAGGTTTCCGTTCTGGTTCCTTATCTTCCTATATGGATAGTTTTCCAGTGTAGACTGATTTTTACTCTCCCTTATGTCTCAGATCAGCTGGTACAGACTTAAATGTTACAGTATTCTAATAAGGAGCTCTTACTGAATCCAGATTAAGCAAGATCAGGGGGTTTTTGTTTTATGAACATATATTTAATCCCCAAATCTAAGTGAACAGATGTGTTCAATACGACCTCATTTTCAAGATAGTCTAACATTTTGTATTTTTATGGAAAAGTCTTGAAGCAGTGGATGTGAGCCAAACCAAGGTTATAAGAGCATGAGGAGGAAGGTAACTGGCACAAGCAAGATGAGAAGGAAAGCAACCACAGAAGCATCTGATGGCGATGTGAAGCCAGAAATTTTGGAGAGGAATTATTGACATATATGATGGTGGAGTTATGAACCTACATTCTGGAGTCAGACCACCCAGATTTAGATCCAAGCTTACCATCTTAATGCTTTGATTTTTCTCATAAGAAATGGGTCAGCATTCTTCATTACCTATTTTTAAAGTTGTTAGAACAATTGCAAGGGCAATAATAAGTAAGTACTAATTACCTTATCAAAAAATCCTGACTAATAAACCATGACCAGTGAGAGGAAAGGTCTGTGGTAACTTGTCACAAGAATCTTTTCTTCACCCTGATCTGTTTAACATTTTCATTAATAACTTGTGCAAGGATTTTACTTATCACATATGTGAGTACCTTGGATCTAGGTAAGATAGAAACTATATGAGATGAACGGATCGACAGTAAAAACATAATTTGGCACCTGGAGATGTAAGGCAACCTAACAAATTGGAATTCAGTATTTATAAAGATGATAAGGTCTAATTTGGTTAAAAAACTAATTGTTTAAGCACAACCTTGGTGGGGGTGGGAGCAGGGGGCATAATTTTGTCAAGTAGGTGAAAACCAAATGTCAGGCTTTAAGTCAACTGGAACCTTTCCATAAAGCAGCATGGTAAAATAAGTATTAGAAAAATCATTATTTTAGGTTACACAGTGGATTCCCTCTTTCTAAATAAAAACACCCTAGTTCTTCATTCAGGTTTTGGTACCACTTACACAGATAAGCTGTTTCTCACTTAAAAGAGAATGTTAAGGGTGCTTGGGTGGCTCAGTTGGTTAAGTGACTGCCTTAGTTCAGGTCACGATCCCGGGATCCTGGGGTCAAGTCCCATATTGGGCTCCCCCTGCTCTGTGGGGAGCCTGCTTCTCCCTCTGCCTCTGCCTGCCACTCTCCCTGCTTGTGCTCTCACTCTCTCTCTCTCTGTCAAATAAATAAATAAAATCTTTTTTTAAAAAAGGAGAATGTTAAGATGAGGAAAAGAATGAATAATGTGGCTGGGGTCAAGGTAGAGAGAAGGGAATTGCTAAACCAAGAGAAGAGAAGACAGAGGGAACTAAAAAAGAAACATTAATAAAAATAATAATACTAATAATTATCTTCAAACATTTAAATGATTGCCTAGCTGTCAACTAGAGAAGAATTAGTTGCACACCTAATAGTTTGAACCTGAACCACCAGAAGGAATTGCATAGAAGACAGATGTAAATCACTCTGTGGAAGAATTTTATTGCTTTTTAATGTAAAGTTTTTAAATAATAAAATCCACAGATATTTATAGCAGAAATTTGGAAAAATCAAGAAAGGTTGAAAGAAAAAGAAATTGCACATAATCCCAGGGATGTGGAAACATTGTCCCCTGCAAACAGCTGAATAAAAGTTATTTATTATACTTTATCTCACTGTTAGAAGTGAGATTATTCCTGATACTCAGTTTTCTCTTTGAAATTGCAAACAACTGAGAAAATATATTAAAGCAATCAGAAAACTAAACAAAAATGACAGGGGAATTTGAGAATGCCCGTAGTAAGTGTGACCAGTCTTACCAGCACATCTTGTGATGTGGTCTGCTTTGTTGGGGTGAGAATTATTTGTTCTCATGCATCATGAAATATGCAATTATTGCCCCTCAATCTCACCAAAGGAATAAAAACTATAATTTTGTATTCTCTGAAGATCAGCCAACAACCCTGTACAAAATATATCCTGTATAAAATATAATTTAGAACAGAACATTGATATTCATTTGTTAAGGCCCTATTTCTTTTTTATTTTTTTTCTTAGTTTAAAATAAAGATAATGATTATGTAAGTGAAGCGCCTCCCAGCTAAGCATTAACCAAAACTATGTCACTTAAAGATCTCATTGCTTCACTTCACTGTATCCACTCCTAACCCATCTAATTTGCTAACTGGGTAGGATTTCTGCTGGTAGCTCACCAGAATCCTTATGCAGGCAAAGTTAACAAGTCATTTCGTAGATGCTGAGCTGCAGTTTGGGTTGCTTTTCCAGACTCAACAGACTCCTTTTCCTTTGTGACAGTATTTAGAATCATTGGGGAAGAGGTTTCCTGTTTTTTGTCATTTTACACCCATTATCTTGTTCCATTGCTATCTTGACATGTTCCCTTCTTACAGCTTTGATTCAGGAGCCTGAGATAATAAATGAGTTTAGGCTGTGTTTGGAAGAGACTAGAAATTCTCAAGAATGACTGTCCTCTGTAAAGTTTACACAGCTTCACTCTGCCCCCATTTGGCTTGGCAGGCTGGCCAGGGCCGGGATCCTCTGACAAGCATCATTATTTCTTCCCCAAGAAGAGTTTACATTCGCTTCTCGGGCAGAAGAGGTGACCCTTGTGCCAAACACGGCTACCTAGCAATTAAAGTTGTTGCTCATACAAATTCCCTGAGAACTCATACAGGCATATGGCTAAGCCGTGCATACCCTTGCTCATCACCTCCTCAGGAATAACTCTTGGAGATTGGAGAGGGATCTCCCTCCATTCAGTACTCCAGTCTATGTCACGTTAGCTGAATCCCTGTCTCTGGTCAGCCATTCTAAAATAGAATCTTTTGCATTATTCTCTATCCCGGTATCCTGCTTTCATTTTTTTCTTAGCACTTTCACCATCTGATCTATTATACTGTATTTTGTTACGCAGCTATTGCTTGTCTCCATCCTCTTGGAATGTAAGCAGCCTAAGAGCAGGGACTCTTTTTGTTTAACACTGCAACCCCAGTGCCTAAAACAGTGCCCAGAACTTCATAGATTTTCAACAAACTTGTTTAATAAATGATAAATGACTTTACTGGACTGATGGTTTATAAAAACAGCTGAAGAATGTAATGGCTTGCTTTATCATATACATTTATTTTCTTTCCCCCACCATAGGCACATACTTAACACATACACAGAAATCAAGGGTGACTTGATGATCATCCTCTCCTACATTAAAAAATATGTACTCAGTAAATATTTGTTGATTGAGCAGATGCATTAATGAAAGCATGAGTTTGACAACTAAATGTCGTTTAAAAATGCTTTTCTAATTGGAGCACTGAAAGAATAACCCAGGAAGGAAAGAAAAGAAGAACTGAACAAACAGGACAGCAGTTTTATACTTTCTTTCTTGCCTAACCATGAAGGGCCACCCAGCCCTGGGCTCTTGTTTGTTGGGAGATTTTTGATGACTGCTTCAATTTCCTTGTTGGTTATGGGTCTGTTCGGTTTTTCTATTTCTTCCTGTTTCAGTTTTGATGGTTTACAAGTTTCCAGAAATGCATCCATTTCTTCCAGATTGCCTAATTTGTTGGCATATAGTTGCTCATAATATGTTCTTAATATTGTTTGTATTTCCTTGGTGTTGGTGGTGATCTCTTCTCTTTCATTCACAATTTTATTAATTTGGGTCTTTTCTCTTTTCTCTTTCTTTTTGATGAGTCTTATTGATCTTATTAATTCTTTCAAAGAACCAGCTTCTAGTTTCATTGATCTGTTCTACTGTTATTTTGGTTTCTATTTCATTGATTTCTGCTCTAATCTTTATTTTTCCTCTTCTCCTTCTTGGTTTAGGCTTTATTTGGTGTTCTTTCTCTAGTTCCTTTAAGTGTAAGGTTAGCTTGTGTATTTGAGACTTGTCTAATTTTTTGAGAAAGGCTTGTGTTGCTTTGTACTTCTTAGAACCACATTTGCTGTATCCCAAAGGTTTTGAACAGTTGTGTTTTCATTTTTATTTGTTTCCATGAATTTTTAAAAATTATTCTTTAATTTCCTGATTAACTTACCCATTCTTTAGTAGGATGCTCTTTAGCCTCCATGCAGTCCAGAGTTGGATGGCTTCCCAGGAAAATTCTACCAAATTTATAAAGAAGAAATAATACCTACTCTACTGAAGCTGTTTCAAAAAATAGAAAGAAAAGGAAAACTTCCAAAATCTTTCCATGAAGCCAGCATTACCTTGATCCCCAAACCAGAAAAAGACCCCGCCAAAAAGGAGAATTACAGACCAATATCCCTAATGAATATGGATGCCAAAATTCTCACCAAGATACTGGTCAATAGGATCCAACAGTACATTAAAAGGATTATTCACCACGACCAAGTGGGATTTATTCCTGAGCTGCAAGGTGGTTCAACATTCACAAATCAATCAATGTGATACATTACATTAATAAAAGAAAGGATGAGAACCACATGATCCTCTCAATAGACACAGAAAAATCATTTGATAAAGTACAACATCCTTTCTTGATTAAAACTCTTCACAGTGTAGGGATAGAGGGACCATACCTCAATATCATAAAAGCCATATACAAAAAGCCCACAGTGAATATCATTCTCAATGGGGAAAAACTGAGAGCTTTTTCCCTAATGTCAGGAACATTACAGGGATGCCCACTCTCACTATAATTGGTCAACATAGTATAGAAGTCCTAGCCTCAACAATCAGACAACAAAAAGAAATACAAGTTATTCAAATTGGCAAAGAAGAAGTCAAACTCTCACTCATCACAGATGACATCATACTTTATGTGGAAACCCCAAAATAACTCCACCCCAAAATTGCTAGGACTCATACAGGAATTCAGCAATGTGGCAGGATATAAAATCAATGCACAGAAATCAATTGCATTTCTATTCACTAACAATGAGACAGAAGAAAGAAAAATTAAGGCATCAGTCTCATTTACAGCTTCACCAAAAACCATAAGATACCTAGAATAAACCTAACCAAAGAGGTAAAGGATCTGTGCTCTAAAAATTACAGAACACTTATGAAAGGAATTGAGAAAGACACAAGGAAATGGAAAAATATTCCATGCTCGTGGATTGGAAGAATAAACATTGTTAAAATGTCTATGCTACCCAGAGCAATCTACACATTTAATGCAATCCCTATCAAAATACCATCAACTTTTTTCAAAGAAATGGAACAAATAATCCTAAAATTTGTATGGAACCATAAAAGACCCTGAACAGCCAGAGGAAAGTTGAAAAGAAAACCAAAGCTGGTGGCATCACAATGCCAGACTTCAAGCTATATTACAAAGCTGTAATCATCAAGACAGTATGGTCCTGGCACAAAAACAGACACATAGATCAATGGAACAGAATAGAGAACCCAGAAATGGACCCTCGACTCTATGGTCAATTAATCTTTGACAAAGCAGGAAAGAATATCCAATGGAAAAAGGAAAGTCTCTTCAATAAATGGTGCTGAGAAAATTGGACAGCCACATGTAGAAGAATGAAACTGGACCATTTTCTTACACTATACACAAAAATAAACTCAAAATGGTTGAAAGACCTAAATGTGAGACAGGAATCCACCAAAATCGTAGAGGAGAACACAGGCAGCAGCCTCTGTGACCTCAGCCACAGCAACTTCTTGCTAGACACATCTCCAAAGGCAATGGAAACGGAAGCGAAAATGAATTATTGAGACTTCATCAAGATAAAAAACTTTTGCATAGCAAAGGAACAATAGACAAAACCAAAAGACAACTGACAGAATGGGAGAAGATATTTGCAAATGTCTTATCAGATAAAGGGCTAGTATCCAAGCTCTGTAAAGAATTTATCAAACTCAACACCCAAAAAAACCCAAATAATCCAATCAAGAAATGGGCAGAAGACATGAACAGACATTTCTCCAAAGAAGACCTACAAATAGCCAACAGACATATGAAAAAATGCTCCACATTATTTGGCATCAGGGAAATATAAATCAAAACCACAATGAGATACCACCTCACACCAGTCAGAAAGGTTAAAATTAACGAGTCAGGAAATGACAGATGTTGGCGAGGATGCGGAGAAAGGGGAACCCTCCTACACTGTTGGTGGGAATGCAAGCTGGTGCAGCCACTCTGGAAAACAGTATGGAGGTTCCTCAAGAAATTAAAATAGAGCTACCCAGTATTTACTCGGTATTTACACTGGGTATTTACCCCAAAGATACAAATGTAGTGATCCAAAGGGGCAACTGCACCCCAGTGTTTATAGCAGCAATGTCCACAATAGCCAAACTGTGGAAAGAGCCAAGATGTCCACCGACAGATGAAAGAAAAGAAGATGTGGTATGTATATGTACATATATATACATATATATATACACATATATATATGTATATATATGTATACATACAATGGAATATTAGCCATCAGGAAGGATGAATGCTTACCATTTACATCGCCATGGATGGAACTGGAAGGTATTATGCTGAGGGAAATGAGTCAATCAGAGATAGACAATTATCATATGGTTTCACTCATATGTGGAACATAAGGAATAGAGCAGAGGACCACAGGGAAAGGAAGGGACAACTGAATGGGAAGTCAACAGAGAGGGAGAAAAGCCATCAGAAACTCTTAACTATAGGGAACAAACTGAGGGTTGCTGCAGGGGAGGTGAGTGGGGGAGATGGGGTAATTGGGTGATGGACATTAAGGAGGGCATGTGATGTGATGAGCACTGGGTGTTATACGAAACTGATGAAATTGAACACTACATCTGAAACTAATGATATTGGCTAATTTTACTTAAATTAAAAAAAATAAAGATTAACTTGACCCACCTTTTAAGACTGACAGAGTTGGAGTCTTGGTCCCAGGACACTTCCAGGCTTGCTGCATATAATCTGGACTACCAGGAGGTCCTGGGACAAAGGATCAACTTGCAAGATCCCAAAGACCTGGTGGCATCTTCCAGTTCCTGAGAAAGGCTTCTTGATTTAGGTGCACACATAACTGTACAAATGTTCTCAGCTTCCTGGCAGAGAGCCCAGTGCAGGGAAAAAACGTTATGCTTCTTTTTGCAGAGTGCCATTAAAAGCCACAGACCATGCCAGATTGAGTTATGAGATGCTTCTTGGCTTTTTGGCTTCCTCAGTGTGTCTCTAGGGTCAGTACAAAGTTTCTCTACAGCCATTTCACCGTTCCTAAAGTACAGCTACAGTTTGGGGAAATATTTTCCCCCACAGCTGATAACTAATAAAACATAAGAAAATCTATGTTTCAGAATGCTGATTTAAAAAACATAAATTGTATGTAGTACTATATGCAAAGTGCTGTCTCAGTATGTACCTCTTTAAAGGAAGGCCTTCTAATTTTTGGCAGCTTTCAGTGGATACTCCTTAACAATAGTTTTCTTCTTTTACCAAAAAAAAAAAAAAAATCAACTTCCTTTGTTTCTCAACATTTTATCTTACTTTTTTTCCTTCCTACATTCATTCTTGCTCATAAAGCAGATCCATCAAGCTATTCATTTACCCCTGGCTAATAGAGCTCTAAAAAGTTCTACTATACCCCAGCATTTGTTGCACTATTCGTTTGTTATTAGTTTTGACAGTTTTATAAGCCCCCAACTGATATGGAACATGTTTTATGCAGAGCTTAGTACAAAGGAACAATCATAATGAAATTAATAACTGCATTTATTGAAAGTTTATCATATGCCAGGTACAATTTACATATATTGGGTCATTCGGTCTTCACAACAACTCTATGAAGGATAATGATGCTTTTATAGGTGAAGTAACTGAATCACAAAGAAGGTAAGTCACATACCTAGGAAATAGTTGAGATTTGGAACCATATGAATGTCACTAGATACTCTTAACAAAAGTGTGGGCAGTAGGCCCTCAAATGTTTGCTGAATGAAATGGTATCTGTCGAGTGTAGAGCTTTTGGGGGCTTAGTATAGCCAACATGATCATATGCCCTCAAAATAATTCCAGAAACACCCACAGTTCATTTCATTAGTATTTCTATTGCAAGCTTGCCTCAGTGGTCCCCCAGAAGAACACTCACTGTCTTTACCACCCTTTTGTCTAGTGATGGCAGCCCAGTCCAGTTCAGCTAGTGCCATGCCACTGCATCGAGCAATAACTAGGTCCTATTTGGAGTGGCTTTGAGGCATGCTTTGGTGCATTTTTTTCTGTCTTCCATGCCTAGCTCCCTTGTAGTTTAATTCAGAATACTTAGTGAAATCCTGTTTATGTCTATGCCCCCTTCTGGTGCTGCATAGAGATACATAATTTTTTTCCTGACATTCTCTACTCTTGGGCTGTCATTCCATAAGCAATTTGTACCTTTTTCCTGATAGAATTATCTTGCCCAAGTTCTCAGTCTAATCTTCAAAGACACGCAACCAGAAGGCCCTGTTGCATGGGAAAGGTCAGCTCGTTGAGAGCTAAAAGAGACAGACAGTTCATGGTTCGCAGCCTCAAAGTCAAGTGAAAATACCTAACTTGGGAGAAAAGCTGACGGAAGTTTCTAACATGCTTCACATTCCACCACAATGAGAGTTGGCTACAAAGGGCTGGAAGCTAAGAGACACCACTGGAACAGTGCCACTCTAATGTTTTGAAAAGTTGCTGCAAATTACAAATACCAGCTTTCTTTTTTTTAATAACCATCACAGAGTTAGAGTAGGGCGATTAGAAGCTTATTTTGTAGTCCAGTATTTTAATACATGGTTGAAGCCTCCAGGGTCACTTCATATCACAGTACTTCATGTAAGGTAGCCAAAAAGAGAGGGTAGTCAAGCCCATCGTTTACATAAAGGCTATTATGCTGCAAGCATCTAATATTTCTTGAGTATTTATTGGATGCAGGCACAATGCTAAGCACTTTTCATATATTATTACATTTAATACTCATAATCACTCTCTGAGACAGGAACTAATATACCATCCTCATTTTACAAACGAGGAAACTGAGTCATAGAAAAATTAAGTAACTCTCCTGGGTCCACAAAACTAGTAAATGGAATCATAATTTGAACCCTGACAATATAATTATTGCAATTGTCTTTGCTTGCTTAACAGGAGTCAGAAGAGTACCCCTGGGAATGTATTTGGGTGGAAAGGGCAGAATATGACTAGAGAAGCAATAATTCATTGTCTTGAGGGCACTTTCTTAGGACACAACACTTAAAACTGTGGCAAGGCCTCTGGGAATGGGACAAACTCACCGTTAGGTGGTTCTCTGAAGTCTAACGTAACTTGGCCAAGGCTGAACAAAGTAGAATGCCTGAGCTGTCCTGGAAGATGGTAGAGGAAGGCATAAAATAGATTGAGGGAAGTGGGCAGCTGAAATGGATATATTATGTAAATTAAGACACCGCCCCCAAAGATTGTGTGCCGTGGAAGGACTCAGAGAACACACTATTTACCAAATGTATCAGAAATGATCTGGTAAGAGGGTCATCACCGGCATCACTAAGAAGTTCAGTAGTAGCTCTCCACAGGTCAGGGCTGATGAGGAAGCACTTACAGACTTGGGCTCATTAATATCCATGAAGATGATGAGGCCCCAAAGAAATAGAGGTCAAATGGTGGTGCTTAGCTGCCAAACAATTTCTGTAATGGCCAACAACGTTGAAGGGAGATCTAGTGGACTTTGCTTAACCCACACAGAGTTTTGAAGATGGCTAATGGAACATGGTGTCCCTACAGAAAAGTAGGCAAGGATGTAAGAATGGAAGAACAGGAGACTGAGGGTAGTTAAAAAGTCACAATCTTTACTCACAATCCCGGACTTAAGCCCATCCAGAACCTATTGATGGAAGAGCTGATTGGTTGACTAAGAGGAAGCAAGACAAAACACCATAGCAATGATATACTGTGAAGATTCTCCCAGTTTTTCCCCAAAGGAATCTATGGCTATTTACTTGGTGATTTTACCCTCAGGAAATAAGAATATTCAGATAGTCTGAAGAGTATTGGACATAGTGTCTGAGTTGATACACAGAGAACCAAAACATCATCATGGCCACCCTCTTAGAGTAAGGGCCTACAGGAGGTGATAGATGAATTCCTTGTACATAGCACCCATGGCCAAGTGTGCTCTCTCTCTCTCTCTCAGGGCCCAGCTATACACTAGGGGCTATTTTTCAAAATGTCTATACTTTAGCGACGATGCCACATTTGGCACAGTGGATGAAACCAAAGCTTCTATTCAGGTAAACCTCCAATAGTTGGAAGTCTACAGTAACTATCCTGGATTCATCTAGATTCTGCAGGGGTAGAATGACAAATTAAATTTAGATGTGTGTGATGGTTTATTTTATGTCAACTTGACTGGACAATGGGGTGCCCAAACATTTAGTTAAATATGATTCTGGGTATGTCTGTAAAGATGTTTTCTAGAGGAGATCAACACTTGAATCATTAGACTGAGTAAAGCAAATAGCCCTCCCTCATGAGAGCAGGTCCCATTGAATCACTTGAAGACCTGACTGATGGAGCTGGGATACTGGTCTTTTCCTGCCTCTGGACTCAAACTGAAACACCGGCCCTTCTTGGATCTCGATCCTGACAGCTTTCAGAATTTAACATCAGTTCTCCTGGTTCCCAGGCCTTTGGATTCAGACTAGTACTACACCATTAACTCTCCTGAGTCTTCAGCTTACTGACTAAAGATCTTGGGATTTCTCAGCCTCTGTAATCATGTGAAACAATTCGTTCTAATAATTCCCTCTCTATAGATAGATACATAGATTTACATATATATTCAAAAGCTTTGTTTGAAATTCATCCATGAGTTTGCAACAAGGCTACACTTCCCACTGGCTGCTGCTAGTCAATGACTGGCAGGAAGAAAAAGTAAGGCCAGACCATTTCTGGGAGATATGGGGCTACTTTGACTGGCAACCTTGGCTCAAGGGCTTATTAGCTTTGTCAAAATGTTCTTAGAACTGCACATCAGTCTAAGATTTTTCTGATCCAACTTTCATCACCACAGGTATTAGACTTTTATCATGCTCTATCAGCTTTCTCAGCCCCCTTTACGTAATAGGTGTTTTTCACCAGGAAATCTCTGTAATATCTGTTTGCACCTTGGTGTCTTCTTCGTCTTCTTTTTTTTTTTTTTACTTAAAATAAGATGCATTTATTTTATATTAATTATACCTTAATAAAGTTGATTTTTTAATTTATTTTTTATTATTATGTTCAATTAGCCAACATATAGTACATCATTAGTTTTTGATGTAGTGTTCAACAATTCATCAGTTGCATATAACACCCAGTGTTCATCACCACATGTGCCTTCCTTAATACCCATCACCTGGCTACCCCATCCCCCCCACCCCCCTCCCTTCTGTAACCCTCAGTTTTGTTCCCAGAGTCCAGAGTCTCTCATGGTTTGTCTCCTCTCTGATTTCTTCCCATTCAGTTTTCCCTCCCTTCCCCTATGATCCTCTGTGCTATTTCTTATGTTCCACATATGAGTGAAAGTATATGATAATTGTCTTTCTCTGCCTGACTTATTTCACTTAGCATAATCCCCTCCAGTTCCACCCATGTCGATGCAAATGGTGGGTATTCATCCTTTCTGGTGGCTCAGTAATATTCCATTGTATATATGAATCACATCTTCTTTATCCATTCATCTTTTGAAGGGCATCTTGGCTCCTTCCACAGTTTGGCTATTGTGGACATTGCTGCTATGAACATTGGGGTGCATGTGCCCCTTCTTTCACTACATCTGTATCTTTGGGTTAATACCTAATATGCAATTGCTGGGTTGTAGAGTAGCTCTTATTTTTAACGTCTTGAGGAACCTCCATACTGTTTTCCAGAGTGGCTGCACTTAACTTGCTTTCCCATCAACAGTGTAAGAGCGTTCCCATTTCTCCATATCCTTGCCAACATTTGTTGTTTTCTGTCTTGTTAATTTTTGCCATTCTAACTGGTGGAAGGTGGTATCTCATTGTGGTTTTGATTTGCATTTCCCTGATGCTTAGTGCTGTTGATGTCTTCTTCTTGAAGGTCTGAACTGAAGAAGAGAGGTTTACCTTTCAATTTTGACTTGGTTTGGATTCTCCCCAAAACAGCACTTGAAATAAATTCTTGGGCTCAGTTTATTTGCGAGACAATCCCATTATGCCAGAGTGGGAAATCAGACAAAGTGAGAAACAGGGAAGGAGAAAAAGCCAATATAAAGATTATAGGGATTACTGTCCTGGGCAACGGGGACTTAATTCTGCCAGAACTTCCTGAGAAGGGTACAAATACCTCCCAGAATTTTCTTCCTGAAGGGCAGGAGCTGAATCATTTACCCATGAACTGCTATTTCCCATTGTCTGAGGGTTGCTGCATAGTTCCAGGCTGTGCTGCGAGGCTCCTGGACATAAAAGGATACCCTAGAGCAGAGTATAAGACTTGGGATGCATGGGAGAGCAGAGACATTGTTTATCAAAAAGATAATTGAGAAAAACTCAATGAATTTCCAGTGCTTGCACAGATTTGTTTATCGGTTAGCATGGAATGAATTAATGGATAAATGAATGAATGAATTTATTGATTATTAAAGATTATTTACTTTACTAGTTTTCAAGTACTCGTCTGTGGATGGACGGTATCAAATCACCTTTTCTTTTGAATATTGGTGATTCAGTAGACCTGGCGTAACCCAATATTCTTGTCTTAAAAAAATTCTCCGTGATTTAGAAGCAAAGCCCACACTGATCTCATTGCACTGATTTATGGACTGGATTCCATCAACTAAAGCTCATTTCTCTTTGCTTCTAGTGGGAGATGCCTTGTGATATGGTCTACCAAACAACCAAACTGGAGCTTTTTTAGGGTTTGTATGTAAACCTTTTACCCAGTTTGGCACCTTTCATTTGTCAGTGATTAAGGATAGTTCTACAGATAGAAATAAAGTCTACTGTTATTTATTCAGATATAGCCTTAATAGTTTTCCATTATGGATTAGTACTAAATGAGAAAATGGATTGATTTAGGTTTCATATCTTTCCCACTTCCTGGGTGTGAATTATCAGAAGTCGATAATTACAAGCCCACTGTAAGTACACCTTAAATCTTCAAAAGAGATGTTCAGTCCTCGTGGGCTATCAGATTGCAGATGGGCTCAAGAGAAGATACAGACATGATAAGAATCCAGGCTTTCAGCATTGCTCAATTTCACTTCTGGTAAGTTTTAATTCTCTCTGTCATCTAAATATGTAGACCAAGACATAGAAAAGAAGGTTTCTACAATTTCAGGAATTGAAGTCTTAAAGGATAGGGAAAAAAGATATAAGAAAAAGGTTTTAGGGGTGCCTGGGTGGCTCAGTCATTAAGCGGCTGCCTTTGGCTCAGGTCATGATCCCAAGGTCCTGGGATCGAGCCCCGCATCGGGCTCCCTGCTCTGCGGGAAGCCTGCTTCTCCCTCTCCCACTCCCTCTGCTTGTGTTCCCTCTCTTGCTGTGTCTCTCTCTGTCAAATAAATAAATAAAATCTTTTTTTAAAAAAAAGGAAAGAAAAAGGGTTTAGGAACTTTGAAATATAGAAGCATGAATTCCATTTGTCCTAGAATCTCCTGGGCACACATTTTAGTTTAACACGCTTGGTGAAGCAGCTGCTTTGATGTCATCTTTGACCATTCAGACACCCTCAAATCATAACACCAAATAACACCAAATCAAAATTTTTGGTGTTATTTCTTTGTATTTGTATGTGCTTATTGTTTTGAATAGTGTGTAAGGTTAATAAATGAAAAATGAAAAAATAAGTGATAGATTGATCGATCGATCGGTAGATAGATAATGCCATTCTCCTAGGTATAAAATTTTATATACCTTTTTCACTTGAGTATAATAAAAAAAATTATTCATTCAAATCCTTTATAGAAATAATTTATTATTCTGTGTCATATTCTGCTATCTATATATTCCCCTATTCAACCATTCCCATATTGTTATCTAGATTTATTTTCTTTTTTTTCCCGTGGTGTCAACAGCATGCCATGATCATATACATACAGAAAGGGTTTTTTTCCTATATTAATTGTTACTTCTTTAATTTTATAAAAGAGGAATTATGTTATCAAAGAGTTTGAATGTTTTTATATTTCTTGATGTGGTATTTTTAAACTCTTGAGGAAAAGCCAAATTAAAGAGAGAAAATGCACATAAAGATATATGTGGATTCCACAATGTTTCTATTTTTAGTATATAATTGTTTGAACTTATTCTGGAGTAAAGGACAAAGAAGAGCAGGAATGCACTATCTAAAAGGGTGTTTGTGTTAAGCAAAATAAATCAATCAGAGAAAGATAATTATCATATGATCTCACTCATATGTGGAATTTAAGAAACAAAACAGAGGATCATATAGGAAGAGAGGAAAAAATAAAGCAAGATGAAATCAGAGAGGGAGACAAACCACAGGATACTCTTAAGCGCAGAAAACAAACAGGGTTGCTGTAGGGGAGAGGGGTGAGGAGGTGGGGTACCTGGGTGATGGACATTAAGGAGGGTACGTGATGTAATGAGCACTGGGTATAAGACTGATGACTCACTGACCTCTACCTCTGAAACTAATAATACATTATATATTAATTGAATTTAAATTAAAAAAATAAAAATAAAATGGTGTTTCCCACTGGAGAGCATGATAACGCCATGGTGATTTTTCTCCTCTTTTCATTTTTTCTCTTTAGCCTTCTTAAATTATCACATTGTAAGTTTAGGAAGCAGCTGTGAATTGTAGGGCACAAATGGAAAGGTACCATCCATTTATTCACTCGACAAATAATGAGTAACTGCTATGTGCCAGAAAATATTCTAAGTACTGGAGATACTGACGTGAAAAAGGACTATAAACCTACTGAGGAATAAGGAAAGTGTGAGGCAGAGAATTTAGGAGGGTCATGTATAGAAAGTAATTGATCTGCTGCTTTGATTTCAGAGCTCAAGGAAAGCCTCTCCATGGAAGACAAACAGAAGCTCAGATGGGAAGGACAAGTTGGAATCAGTCCTAGTGATTTTAGAGAAAGACCATTAAAAGCAGGATGAACAATGAATACAAGTTTTCTCAGTGAGAAGCTTGCTCTGTCAGAGGAAATACAAGGACAGTGTAAATGAAATCTTTGTCTTCAATTATGAAAATAGGGAAACATAAAACGTACTACTTGAAGTATCTGCTATTTTATCACTAGAAATCCCGTACACTTTCATATCAAATCATAGTTTTTATAGATATAGTCAAACAATATTTATGCTCATGATTACTTCAAGATTACAGTAGCTATTGTTTTTGCTAAGTATTATTTAATGTTTTAATAAATATAATAAAATATTTTAATAAAATAACATATATATTGCTGTAACAAATTTCTAACCCCTGGCAACCACTGAACTTTTTACTATCTTTATAGTGTTTTCCTTTTTCAGGATACCATATAATTGAGATTATACAGTAGGTGGACTTTTCAGATTGATTTGTTTTTCACTCAGTCATATGCATTTAAGTTTCCTCCACATCTTTTCATGGGTTGGTAGCTCATTTAAGTTTCCTCCACATCTTTTCAATGGCTTGGTAGCTCATTGAATCATATTCCACCATCTGTATATACCAGTTTATTTATCCATTCATCTTTTGAAGGACATCATGGCTGCTTCTAGGTTTTGGCATTAGGAATAAAGCTACTATAAACATCCATGTGCAGGTTTTTATGGACATAAGATTTCAACTCTTGCTGAATTGTAGAGGAAGAGTATATTTAGTTCTGTAAGAAACTGCCAAACCATCTTCCAAAGTGGCTGTACCATTTTGTATTCTCACCAGCAAAGAATGAAAGTTCCTGTTGTTCCACATGCTCGCCAGCATTTGGTGTTGTCAGTGTTCTGGATTTTGGCTATTCTAATAGTCATGTAGTGGTATCTCACTGTTTTAATTTGCATTTTCCTGATGACATACAATGTGAAGCATTTTTTGGTGTGCTTATTTGCCATCTGTATATCTTCTTTGTTGATTTTATAGTTTATGAAATGCATATTTCCTGCCTAGCAAAGGAACTTTTATTAAAAGGTGGTTGGTAAATATTTGTTTAGGAAGTTGGCTTTGGCTGCAAAGAATGTAGAACGTCTCATAGATGATTTTCCAACTCAATTGCTAGTTGCAACTCATTGAAAACCTGTGCTAAATATTTAAATGTTTAAATATTTAAATAATAAAAAAATTCCTTTAGAAAATAGTGACCAGAATAGACTCATAGTGAACCCTTCCAGCAGACATACTTTATTAGAGGACCATAAGACGTGCCATTAAATGAAAAGGTTAATTTCTCAGCCTTCTCACTGTCACTTTGCAGTTGCTCAGAAATCTTTAAGAGGGTTTCACCCTTCATTAGATGAAATCCCAACTGGATCATTGTGATGTGACAAGTAATTTGGCTTCTTCAACCCTGCCAACACAGGTAGGAAACTGGATGAAAATTGAATTATTGTATATCAACCTCTGAATCTCAGTTTATTTTCCCTGGGTAAAGGACAAGTAAGCATTTTCCATTCATTCATGGTGCAAAAATATCTCTTTGAATTGATTAGGAAAGTCTTTACTAATTAAGTGATCCCTGGAGTCACCATTTTAAATGTCTAAAGATAATTTGGTACAACATATTTAACACTTTCCCAGAAGATAGAATGCACTTATTTGATAACTGAAGAGCTTGAACTATGCATGCTTTAATCAGAAAAGCATGACATTTGCATTTAAATTGTACTCTTACAGGTCAGAATGAAGAAATAATTATGAATATGCATGACTAGAGTTGTGTAAATGTCATTATTTATTTAGTAATCTTGAAAACACTTGTGATTCTCTGTGTAGATTTCCAGTACATTCTATTACCTGAAAAACAATTGAGAGATTTTGTTATGTATAGCTGGTGTTCTATATATACATATATAACAAATATGTATATATCAAATATGTCTTCAGAAATTCCTAGATATTCAATGGATTGTAAATGTTATTTTCTAGGACTTCTAGAATTTTATTCTGCATTTTTGACACTTTCTTAACACACAATTAATCATAGTTTTATTTATTTATCAGTAAAAATTTTTGCTTAACAATAGTTTTAGGACCACGGAAAAGGTATGAAGGTGTACAGAGACATCCCATATACCTAAAACCCAATTTCCCCTATTTTTTTTATTATTATGTTATGTTAATCACCATACATCACATCATTAGTTTTTGATGTAGTGTTCCATGATTCATTGTTTGCGTATAACACCCAGGGCTCCATGCAGATTGTGCCCTCTTTAATACCCATCACCAGGCTAACCCATCCTCCCACCGCCCTCAGGAAGAATGAAGCAGGGGAATTGGAGGGGGAGATGAACCATGAGAAACGATGGACTCTGAAAAAAAAATCCCCTATTTTTTTTTAAGATTTTGTTTATTTATTTGAGAGAGAGCATCATGTCTGATGTTTTCCCCATGATTAGAATAGAGTTGTGAGTTTTTACATGGATGACTACAGAGGTAAAGTGTCGTTCTCATCACATCACACCAAGGTTAAGTATGATCAACATGACATCACTGTTGATATTAACCTTGAGGTGGTTCTGTCAGGTTTTTGTACTGTGTCTTTTCTCTCTATACTGAACTCTTTGGAAAGAAGTCACTGTGTGCAGCCAACCTTAAGGAGTGAGTAGTTATGTTCCATCTACATGACAACAGAGCATCTACAAAAATTATTTGGAATTCTTCTGTATGGGAGATTTGTTTATTCTCTCTATTTATTTGTTTTTTTATCTAAGTAATTTATTTATATAATTATGGACTCAGGTATTTGTATTATATTCTGGGTTATAATTCATTACTACTATATTTATTTTGTTGTTCAAATTGTTTCATCTCTGACCAATGGGAGCTCTTTCACAGCTGGTTTCTGTGTCTTTTTGACATACCCCCATCATTACAGTTTTTCGAGTACTTCCTTTCTTTCAGATAGTATACAGTGCTCTAGACTCATCTTGTGGGTCTCTTCCTCCAGCACTAGAATCAGCCATTTCTTTAAGGAGCCCTGGCTTATTTTATTGAAGGATGATATTAGAAAAAGAATTCGGGTGCTAGGTGTGCTTTTTGCTACTGAAGTATCATTGTTTCCAGACCCTCATAGCTGGCACAGCAAAAAATATATGTGTGTACTAACCTGGGTTTGTATACATATCCATAAATAATCTCTCTATGTATTCATCTGAATCTATGTTAAGCTTAACACGCATTCATATTGATGTCTCCAGCTTTAAATCTTTATCGCTTGCATCATTCTTCCTTTCCCGTTGCTTGTCTATAACCCTCCATTCTAACAGTGAGAGTCATGGCTCCTCCTATTTTCTATACACTTAATTATTCAATTAAGTAATGTACAGTGACTTCAGAAATCTTATTCTTCATCCCTATAAGAAATAACTTTGGGGCACCTGTGCAGCACAGTTGGTTAAGCATCGGACTCTTGGTTTCAGCTCAGGTCATGATCTCATGGTTGTGAGATCAAGCCCTACATGGGGCTCATGCACAGCATGGAGTCTGCTTGAGATTCTCTCTCCCTCTCCCTCTGCCCCTCCCGCTCATGTTCGCTCCCTAAAATAAATAAATCTTAAAAAAAAAAAGAAATCACTTTACCAACAGGGTACAGACACTTTTGTTATTAGTCTTACAGTCCTCACCCATTTTCAAAGTTACAGACAATAATTTCCCAAAGAATTCTGTGGCAAAAGAACTATAGGGCCAGAAACATCATAGAAGAATTTTCAAGTAAAGGAAAATCTAAAATCCACAATGATAATCAGTCAAAAGATCTAGGATACCTACCTGCTATAGGGGAGGAAAAATATTTTCCTCAAGCCTCTTAGGGTCCCTGGCTGGGTCTGAAAATTAAACTGACAAAGACATATTAGCAGGAGAAAAGCATACACATTTTACTGAATTTTTATATATACATGGGAGCCTTCACAAGAGAATGAGGACCCAAAGGAGTGACCATAGCAAGAAATTGTTGTACCTTTTATACCTAAAGAAACAATATATTTGTGAAGAATTGACAAGACAGAGGGGTTTGGGCTGGGGGTAGTAAATGGTGAAAAAGTAACCGGGAAGATAAGGGTTAGTTTAACAAGGTTTATTTGCACAGATTCTCAGTTCCAAATTCCCCATCTCTAGTGATAATTATGTTTTCTTTGCTCCTGCTACAGGGAGGATACATTTCACATGGGAGTTTTATGACTGTTTCAGGGAAGGGCAGGAGGGCTTGGAGGAGGTCAGACTGACCTTCCTGCTTCTGCTCTTTTTCAATCTCCTTTAGCTTAAGATATTCAATATACCAAGGTGCCATATTTGGGGAGTAGTGTGTCCTGAAGTCCGTCAGTGCCTATTTGATTTTGACTTTTGAATAAGCCTATGGTACATCGGAGCAATCAATTCCAGAAGTTTTACATGATGCAACAGAAAAATGTGTAATGCTATGGAGATTTATTTATGATACAGGGCTAAGCCAAAAAACTTTGGGATCGTTTTTCTTTTAGGCTATATACTCTAAAATTACATTGTAGAAAAAAAACCTGGAAGGATATGCATCAAAATGGCAACAATGATTATTGATACATAATAGTATCATGGATGATTTTAATTTTTTGATTTTTTAAAAAAAAATCTACAATGAATAATTTGATCCTATAAAATTGGGAGAAAATATGAATAAGTCTCAAAAGCCATTCTTCAGATTCTAGTCTAGGTGATATTAAATAATATCAAACAGAGAGAATTTCATCACAATATGGAAGTAATTCCATAATCAGAAATACTGATGCTTGCTAAAATCATTTCAGATTGTATTCATAGTTGTCCTGTAGTCTGGTCAGTCTTGTTTATTTACACATTCATCTACTTTTATTTGCTCTTTTCTTAATAAAAATTGATTTCTTATTAAAAGCAGTTACAGAGCAAAAAGCTCTCATGTCTAAAAGAATAGAAGTTTCAGTAATGGAATGATAAGCAACTGGGTTTTATGCTGGACACAAACATTACCTAGTAGCAGCTAAAATGAAAGGGTTAATTAACCTACTCATTAAACTTACTTGGCATATTTAAGTTGCTTGGTTAATGGCCACTATATAACCCAGCTGGAAGGAAAAGAGTCTATCTTATTCTATAAATGAAAATCTCTACACAATTTAAATTTGCCTTGAAATTCTCACTTAAATAATGAGACCAATATCTGACCATCTTCTGAAGGACTGATTCACTTGCCTCAGAGACTGGCCTCCAATAGATGCCTGAGGTTATGGAGTTTCATGAAGGGCACCTACCCAGTTGAGAGATGATGCTAGAGGGATAAAACTGATTCCAATCTGAGGGAAGAGGGGCTTCTTTTAGTCTGGAATGAAACATCATACCTTGGAGGTAAAACTAACTATGGTCTCCTTGAACAAATAGAGGATTAAAAACTCAGCGGCTGTTTTCTGTGCATTAGCTTTTTATGGAGTTTATTCTGGTCTTAGATTTAACCTGATACTTGTTTTCAGCCTATTTGGCTTCTCTAGTTTCCATTCTTCCCCATGTTGCTGGGTTGTTTTTTTGTGACTTTTCTGGTTCCCAGCTAATATTCTGCATCTGATTCTCTAGTCTGCCTGGTGTTAATTACTGTCTGGTCACAAGGCTGATTTTGAAAATCCATCCCCGTATTATAGCCTGAGTTACAGGCGAAACCATTTAGAGCTAGACAGATGTGAAATGGGAGCAGAAAGAGATATTCTAGAAAGGAAAATTGTCATTGTATTTGTTTAGATTTTGGTTGAGAACTACTGTATACGAAATTAGCCTGTAAACTTACTAAACATTTGTAGAAAGCAAAAACAGGAGATGTGATAACTGGATGAAGAAAAGACAAAAGAAAAGGCATTCATTTTTTTTTTTTTTACAATTATTACTGAATGCCATTGTAGGTCAGAAAGTTCACTGAACACCCTGACTTTGGAGTCGTTATCTTCTGGTTAGTATAATTGGACAATAAATAAGTATACATGTAAACAAATAAGATATTCTCAAAAAGCATGTGATGGGAAGCAAATAAAAAGGGATAATAGGAAGAGGAAAAAAATCTTAAGATTTTGTCATTGAATGACTTCTGACCTGAAAATTGAATGAAGAGAAGAACCATCTACACACTTGGTAGAAGAATATTTCAGGTAGAGGTAATAACAAGTGCAAGATAAATGAACTTGTAAAGCAAATTAAGCTCCTGCCTTAGGATTTATTTCACGTAGATGGCATTTGGTAACAACTTACATTTTCTAAAAAGAAAAGTGACAGGATCCCCCAAAACTCTGGTGATTACATTCATAGGTCTGTACCTGGCATAGGTTTGAGAGCAGAAGGATTAAACGTTTACCTGTTCTATGGTAGAAAGCCATTGTGTTAAATGGGTAGGTTGAAACACTCGTACCTTCTTTTAGTTCCTTAGAATGCACTATGTTTCCTCCATCCTGAGAGTCTTTGCACATATTTTTCCTTCTGCTTGCAGAGCTTCTCTCCCCCCCGTTATTTAGTTAACTCTTATTCAAACTTCAGGTCTCAACTCAAATGCCATGTTCTTTACAGGCCTTATTACTGTTTGCAGTGGCACATTTGCATGATCTATAAGCCCCATGAAGATAGTACCAGTGTCTGTTTGGCTCAATGGAGTTTATCCTTAGCGCCCAGCAGAGTGCCAGGGACAATTTCCATGAAAGCTGACTTAAAGAAACCTTTGAAAGCTGAGCAATAATCTATGGAACCTCTTCTCTTATGTGCAATATGTTCTTGTTGATTTTAATGGAAATAGACTAGTGCACAAATTTGAAACAAACCAGTTCTGAAAATAGAATACAGAATACCATACACAGCATTTTGTGCTTGCTGGAATTAGTTAATTAGCTTTTTATTTTTTTAGAAATGAGTCAAAGGACCTTAAATTCAAAGGCTGGTACATCATAATAAGGTCTATTACAAAACCAAATCACACAGGGATGCATATTGTCAACAGTTTTATGGAATGTATTCCAGGTGACCCTTTAGAATTAACTCCCCAAGAGCACACCAGAACATGGGGCAGGAATAAGTAAGAATTCTCTATGGCATTTGTTACTCCTGAATGTTTTTATGCATCCTGAAAAGTCCTGTTTTTTTTTTTTTTTGGTAAACTATACTGCTATTGTAAAAACCAAATATATTGCCTATCATGGTAGTAGATCAAGATTAACATGCTTGATTTAAGTAGAGAGCTTTAAAAGCCTTAGAACACCATTTTTTAATAAATCTTCTCATTCTCTGTTTTCTTAAGACTTTGTGTGAAGAAATAAAATGCAGCTTGCATTCAATATTGAGAGGCTTCATTTTTTAGAAGTCATCCAAATACAATGCATTGTTTAGGCCGTAAAAAGCCATTTCTACAAAGTTAACCCCCCCACACCATAAAAGATATGCATTCCTTAAATAGTTAAATAAAACTCTACAAGATTTGTGTTTTCTTACTTGTCTGCATTTGAGTTGAGCAAGACAATGCACAGCAGCTATATTATTTTCTCTTGGCTTGTACTAAGTCAAAAGTTAAAAAAAACACACAACACTTTTTTCAGGAGGTAGAGTAAACAGTACCATGAGAAATGCTTACAGCTCAAATACATTTTCCAATAGAAGTTTGGATTTATTGCATTCCCAACAATAACTGAACATTGAAAATGTATAATTATCATTTTACCTATACTTGTGATTAATAAAGGGAACAACATGAAAATGTGTTTTGTTTCTAATATGGAAATTTTTAATACCAGAGATAAGAATTCAAGTTCACATAAGAGCAGGTGTTTTGTAGTACCGGGCAGGTGGACATGATACAGATATTCAGGTGCCAGAATGTCCTATGGTACAAAACGTGTACTTTTGACAATTACATGATGAAAGGAAAAGACATGAAATCACTTCTGCATGTTTATTGCCCTTTAAATCACATCCATGTTGAATTATAACTCAAAGAATAAAGAATTGTCACTATACAGAATCTTAGAATTAGGAAAAGAAAAAAAAAAAAGAAAATGCACCCGAAACACAGAGCTTTGTTAAAATTTAAGTCACAGGCCCAAAATGGCATCACTTAGGCCAAGTCACCAAATTGGGACTTAATACCTAACCTAATTGCAATTCCAATCGCCCCCCAAAATATAGTCTTAGCCGGTGAGGCAGGAATTTTCTGGTCAGTAACAAGAAGGTAATCTGTCATATGGGCTCTCTCCATTCCCAGAAGGAAGATGAGATAATCCACCTAATAAGACCCTTTTGTCCCCAAAGGAAGGTGGGCTTCTCTGAAATAATTTTTTTTTCTGTTTATGAATTCCTTGTTCTGCCTTTAAAACCCTTCCCCTTTTTGTAGACCTCTGGAGCTCCTTTCTACTTGCTAGATGGGATGTTGCCTGATTCATGGATTGTTTAATAAAGATAATTCAACATTCAAATTTACTTGGTTGAATTTTTTAAACAACATGATTACATTTCCTTAATTTTAATATTCATAAACTAAAAATAAATTTAAGTACGAATGAACATCACTTCGAGACTATTTGGAGTCAGCAAATTCTTCCAAATAGTTGTCTAAAATTTCTTCCAAGAAACCAATCTAAATGGTCAACAGAGGTTTTTAAGTTCTGAAAAAATAATAAAAGGTGCTTCTTTCTTTAATAATTACTTATAAAATTTTGTTCCGAATGATGGCCAAAATGCCGTAACCTCTCCAATGGGATTTTGGAGTCCATGTGCATCCAATAAATATTACTTCTTCTTTTGTTTTTTTAATGGAGAACTAAGGTACACTATTTGGACATATGAAGTATGTATATGACTCAGAATCTCTAGTAGGGAAGAGAAATCAAATTCAACAAAAATGTTATAGATGAATACAGGCATGTTTAAGAGGCCAAAACAATGAGTTTCAAAAAGAGAGAGGGAATCTGATACTTTCCCTGGGATTTTGCAGCAGCAAATTGTGCTAGCACTTAAGACAGACGTAATAGTTCAGCAAAACTGCTGATTGTACCGATGGACTATTGAGTTAGCCTATTTCTAAACCTCAGGTCAGTCATGGAACTTCTCTGAGTCTGGAAGAAAGCGGAGTCTTTCAATTGCAGGTATGAGCGAGCCTGGAGGCAAGGGCCCAATCAAACGTGAACCAGCAGGAGGCAAGAGCAGATTTGTTGAAGGTATAGAGAGAACGCAGGTACAAAGTGTCCAGGAGACTCAGAAAGGAAAGGAGAGAGAGTCTCCTTTTTGCTGGGGGTCTGGGGCATTTATTGAGGATTGTGGTCTGATACATCAAGGAACCAGTTAGAACAAGGACAAGGGCCCAGGTGACCTTCATAAGTGATTTACTCCTTGGAGTCAGGGGGTCTTGGCATGGAGATGTCAAGCATTGGTGGTCTGGAATGCACTACGATGGCTTTTTCCAGTCATTCTCACCTGGACTTTCCTTAGATGTTATCTATTCTAGAGAAATTGTTAACTCCTTGTCCCTTAGAAGGAGGATGTACACTATTGTACCATGAGGAAAGTGTCAAGTGAGGGTGCAGGTCCTAGCAAGAATAGAAACAGGAAAAGGAACAGAAAGCAGATTTTTATGGAGTCCTTCAGTTTCCCTATCTCATCACTAGAATAAAAGTGGCATGTGGGTGGTGATTCTATCTGCCTTGTTTACTGCTATACGTTCTATTCTAAGAAACTTCCTTGGTATTCAATATATATATATTGAATATTTCAATGAAATAGAGGTCAAGTCTTTCTCTTTTTTGTTTTTTAGGGAGTTTTTTTTTTTTTTGAGGGGGTTTGGGGACAGACAGAAAAGAGAACAACAAATAACCTGAAATCCAACATGCTAGTGACAATAATTTAAAGTACCAGCAAGATTATATAAGTGGAGGCCTCTAGTTCCCTGTAACAAGCTTATTAACTATAAAACAGAAAGACCCAAAATACGTTGCTGGTGCCAGATCATTGGAAACATGTATCTGTAAATTTGGGTACCAATGGAATATCTGTGAATTTACTCATTTTAGTTCTGAGATGCCTTATATGACTAATGCTTTATCCTTGTCTGTTATATTTACATAGCCTTGGCTCTTAATTTTTAAGCATTAAGTTTCTCTACCCCTTGTTCTCTTTCAAGTAGTTAATGATGTGTAAACACATTTTAAATACAATAGGAGAGCATGCTATTTAAAGAACCCCTGCTGGTTTAAGTGACTCCTTTTTAATGAAATGGTCAGTGCTCAATTTTTCCAAATCAATTGTTTTAAATAACACATTTGTCACTTTGATGATAGATGAGCCTGGTTGTTTCAGTCCCCCCCCCACCCCCATGCATTGGAGAGGATCCGAAGAAGGTAATATCTTTATTTGCTGTTGGGAAGGGAATTGCAGGACCAGAATCAAGCAATTCCATTTTTATGCAATGCTATTGTAGAGTCTGTTAATTTTTCATAAGAATGAAAGATCGAATCATCAACATTTCTTTCTTCAGACATCACCTTTGCTTCCAAACATTTTGGGAAATTATAAAAATCACTCATATTCTCTCAATTTTCAAGGATGAGGATTTATTACTTTATAATCAGCTAACTGCTGATTTCATAGGCTTGCAATTATCTGGTGTATCTTTAAACAGAATCTGTAACATTTCCAAAGATCTTTGTTAAAATTGATCAAGTGAAAAATTTATTTTTGTGTTAAAATTATGGAAGAGTAGGTGGTTTGTCATTCTATGTTTTTGTTTGTTTGACTCAACTTAAAGTATCAACTGATTCAAATAAAAAAACTTCTGCTTCTCCTTTCATTTAGAAGTAAGGTATCAGTTATCTTTCAAAGTTATTTTTCTCAAGTAATAAGCATCACAACATTGAACCAGCTCATCAAGTAAATTTTCTTTTCTATGAATAAAAGCATAGGGGAAAATGTTGATTTAGTGTTTTACGCTGGTTTAGTATATTGTAAGGAAGACAGAAAACTATAGGGCAATTTTAGAAATATGATACATGGGGAATGAGGAAGTCATTATAGAAAATGACATCAGAGGAAAAATAGGCAAGTAGGACTTTATACAAGGCTGTTGTCGTAGAGAGAGAGTCCAGAACTCAATCTGGACTCAACTGCTGGAGTAAAGAATGGGAGTGCCTTGAAGGGCAGGGATGAGCTAGTGGAAAAGTCCTGGAGGACATTGAGGAAGAAGTTGATCAATGGAATGTGTTGCACTTATTGAGTTATTATCTGAGTTTTAAAATATTTTGGTCTGTCATTAGGCCATCTGTGTTTGCTAATTAGCACCATGGAAGTTAGAAGTTAGGCTCCTACCTTCACACGGAGACTTCGAGGTATCGATGTTATTTGCCTTGATTCCATTTTAGTCGATGGTTCCCAGGTCCTTGAAAAAGACGTTCCTTGGGTTGTAAAACTGTAAGAGGATTTTTAAAATATTTACTTTTCATAGGGACAGAGGAAGAACTTACAGTTATAAACTTTCTAAACAAAATGCTCTAGGTAAAGGGAGAGGAAGGACCTCTTGTGTTTAGACCATCTGGATTCTATAAGGACCAGTGAGAGAGGGCAGTTGGGAATTTGAGGCAGAAAGAAGTCCATTGAAAATTTAGTCAAGCTGAGGGAAATGTGAAGGCCATATTGGTCAATATCTTACATTTTTAAAATATGTTGTATTCAATACATAGTAGGGATTTTTGTCTCCTAATGTCTGCTTTTGATGCTTTACAGAACTATTATAAAACAGAGGTTCAGTAAAACAGAAGTGCATATGCCCTAATTCCTAATTGTTATTATAATATATACAATATTATTTGTCAGTCAGGGATGCAATACTTAAAATGTGGAGGAAGAATATTTAGATACTACAGTTCTACTGATGTAAACATGGCTGACCTATTTATTTCAAAATTAATCAACCATAATGACAAAGTAATAATGACAGCTTCTTTGGTGCTAATAATAAGAATGTAGGCTAACAGCAAAGGTAAAGCAAAACCATTTTCTCAGTTTCTTGCTCCTGTAATTTTGGCCATACTTTGGTTTGATTACATGGAGAAGACACCAGAGTATTAAGAAACAAACATTCCAAAATAGGAAATAAGGCAAAGGTGATTGTTTAAGCATTTAATGTCATCCTATAGCATTGTCTAAACTGGCCCACCTCAGATCACCCTACTTTTTAGGGAATTGCATCTTTGTTTAACATATTACTTACTATTGATTAGGTCTAGACATTTCTCAATCTGTAAAGTTAGAAACTACTAGGAAACTAATAAAATACAGTGATCTTCTTTTTTTTCCATTAGAGAATATTGCATCAAAAGCTATGTTTTATTGCCCTGTAAGGTAATTAATCAATTTTGTAACAATCTATTTTTTTTGAGGTTTCTATCCTCAGCCTCCCACCCACCCATCTTTGATTTGCTTTGATTGTATAAATTAATACCCTTATTGGCTGCCCAACTATCATGTACACTGTGTTCATTATCCTTCACAGTTCTCTGTGTTTCTGTTTTATTTGCAATTTATCTTTTTACATAGACTACAGAATGCCAGTTTTCAATATGTCTTTGGAAATAGCTTTGTCATCCATCTGGTTCCCCAAGTCATGACATGGGCTCACTATCTAATTGTGCAAGAATTATTACTTTTTCAAAAAAAAAAGCCCTCTCTGATCTCCTGCAATTATAAAGGTATAAGGGCACCAGAGAAGGTTTACTTTTTAACTCTGCTATGCCAAGGTCATGACCCTGGTTGGAAATCAGTAGAGCCCCGAGACTTGGAATGGAAATATATAGATCATTGTGTTCAGAAATTTTGAATCTCTAGATTCTCCAAAAGTCTTTAAGGCTGAAGAAGTTGCTCACTCCCCATTGCTTGAAGATGATCAGAGGGCTCTGCCTTCCAAGACAACACGACCCAACCCACATCAGTATCCCTCTTCCCTACCCTCCAGTCTAGCATGCTAATAACTAGGTATAAGTCATGACATAAACTGAATATAAAATTGCTGGGTTGGATAAGAAAAAGGAACTATACACCAAAATGCTGCAGGATACAGCCAATAGACAGTCAGGTCCAGAGAACATACGTGGGTGCTGGATCAAGGGTGATGGAATATAAAATTGGATGAAGAAGAATTTGTTAAAAAGAGACTATTAATCTCCTATGATTCAAGATTAAATTCCTTGGCAAAGACCTTGGGAAATATTGCTAATATATGCTAGGATGGTTTTTGGAAGCTTGGAGAAAATGGCAGCCCACGATGAGTGATGAAGAAATGCCAGAATTTTCACTGAAGACAGTGGAGGAAGTTGACAAAGGCTCAGAATGGGGTTGCTAGAGTGTATACACTATGTGAGGCTGGAAAAACCCCCAGTTGACCCTGTTCCACAAGGAGGCCCAGAAGATTATCCATTTACCAAAGCTGAAAGCTAGTGCTGGTGAGAAAAGCAGCAACATCATTGGTAAGTTCAATGGTGAAGGTCTTCTGTAGGCCAAGGCTGGGTGTAGGGGATGCTTTTATAGAACTGGTAGACTTCATAGAAATAAGAATAATAGTCTCTGGAATTAATAGTCAACTGTCAGAAACCATTAGGGTGCAACTATTATGCATTGCAAAGAAAACAGAAACACAGAGAGCTGTGAAGAAGGATAATGAACACAGTGTGCATGATAGATGGGCAGCCAATAAGGGTATTACTTAATTTATGCAATCAAAGAAAATCAAAGATGGGTGGGTGGGAGGCTGAAGATTGATACCTCAATGTCAGAATCTTTAACTAAGTTTTCATACTTAAACCAGTTCTTAGATCTGAAACTCACTGAAGGAGAGTCTGGGTCCTAAAGTGGGTGGGGGGGGACCTGTCAAGTAGAAATCATGACAAATACATATGATAATGATTCTTTTAGATCTTCTCAAAACAAAACAAAAAACAAAAAACAAAAACAAAAAACAAAAACAACACTTAGCTATTCTCAGGTACCAGTGAGCACAGAATTCTTGAGGACATTGATACCTAGGAGTCTGAAACATATCATGAACCCCCATGGAGTAGGGGCCAGGTAGTAAATAGAATCCTGTATCAGATCCAGTTTAACATAATTCCACTGTCTCTATAGACTTATCCACTTGTCATTTTTGCCCCCAAATATATAATTGAAATGGACATATTTGTAGGTTGGCGAAACCCTGCATTACTTCACTGGCCTTAAGGATGAGAGTTATATAGTAATGATGAAGGCCAAGTGGAAGTCTCTGAAATTGGCTCCCGTGCCTACAATAATTGGACAATAAAAATTATAATTAAAAAATATCTATCCCAGAAGGAGTATCTCATGAATCTCACTTTGATTTTAAAGACCTAAAACATGCAGGGGTGGTGGTCTCCATCATCATTTAGTTCACCATCTGGCCCCTGCAAGAAAAGTAAAATAAGTTAAATAAACAGTAGATTATCATAAACTCTGCTGAGTAGTATCCCCAGTGATCTTTATTTAATATGAATTCATACATCAGCAAAGTTAATATGCCCATTTTTACTGATCATATAATTTAGCTAGAGATTGGATTAAATAGTTGTGAAATGAATTTTTAAGAGAATTTTTTCACTTTGGGGGTTGAATTCTTTTAGAGGTGCATTGACTGTATTCTTGCTTGATAATATCTTATACTTTTCTGCAATGTCTTAATTTTTCAATTTTTAATTTTTGCTATTTCTTTCAGTATTTATTCACTCCTCTAGTATCTCATTCCTCATTCTTCCCACTTGAAAAATTATTTTTATCATCTTTCCCATTTTACTATTGTTTTTATTTACGAAGAACTTTAGATGAATGCAGTTCGGTGAATTTCCTAAGTAAAGACCTTCCTTGTCACTTGAAAGAATAATTGAAAGTATAAGAAGATATAATTTCAGAAAAGCAAGTAAGTATTATAGACCACATGTGAAAAACTAGTGGACTATCAAAATAAATCAAGATATTATTCTATAACTTCAGTGGTTAGGTGAATTTTGGTGACAATTTTAAATGTGCTAAATGCCCCTGTCCATATCACTTCTAGATACTTTGCAAACACCAAGCTTAACCTTATCCACTGTTGATATGTATGGCTAAGGTTAAGCATTCATTCATTGGGAGCATTTATTTTGTAAAGAGTAAATGACATTTTCCATTTCAGATTTTTGCCTTTGGGTTTGACATGCAGTAAAATAACTCTACTTGATATAACTTCATTTACTGTTTCTCTGAAATAGGAAGAAAAAATCCTTAATTTTTCCTCTCTTCAATGAAGTGATAGTTTCATGGATTTTGTTACATTTCTGTTTTCCATGCCTTTTTGTATGTCTGAACTATTTCATAAGTATAAAATGAATAACTGTGTTATCCAGTGAAATTGCCTTTTTAACTCTGAAAATGGTAGAGGCACAAAGGATAGACAGTTCAATGACTGTTAAATCATGCAAACAATGATCAAGACTGTATATGTGATATGTTGTAATTACTATGAATTTGGCCCTCTGATGTGAAATAATTAAGGAGAATAAGAAGGGATTATAAGCATGTTAGATATATATGAGTGTCTGCTAGAGAAAAGCACAAGCCTGACAAGATGAAACCTGAGGAATCCAATTAAACTTTTAGAATCACAAACACAGCTCTGAATAAAATTGAAGAGTTTTCTCCGATTGATAATGAGACGACTTCTGAGTGATTTTGCCAAAAGGTTATTTGTTAATTGGAACCCAGTACAATTATGTCTGTGTGGTTCAGGAGCTAAGTGAACTGCTATTACATTAGTATGTATGCAAGAATATCAGTTACAGGAGCCACCGAGAAGTCTTTATGAGGTAATGACTGTAGATACTTAAAATTCTGTATACAACTGATTTTAATATAGTGAAAGTATATCCTTTTAATAAATACAATGTAAAAATAATCTTTCCAAAGTACTATCTCTTTTTCCAGCTTTACTGAGGTATAAATGACATATAAAATTGTATAAACTTAAGGTGTATAAGACTATGATTTGATATACATCTACATTGTGGAATGATTACCATAATAAAATTAGTTAATGCAAATGTCACCTCACATAGTTACCTTGTGTGTGTGTGTGTGTGTGTGTGTGTGTGTGTGTGTTGAGAACATTTAAGTTCTACTCTCTAAGCAAATTTCAAGTACACAATATGGTATTGTTAATTATAGTCACCATGGTATACATTAGATTCCCAGAACTTATTTATCTTATGACTGGAAATTTATACCCTTTGACCAACATCTCCCAATTCCCTCCACCTCCGCCAACCGCTAGCAACTACCATTCCACTCGGTTTCTATGAGTTCCACTTTTTTCCTTTCATGCAAATTTAATGGCCACTTGCAAAATATATAGTTAATTTTGTTATAAAGTAAATTTTATAGGAAAGCGTGCTCTAATTTGCCTGTCATAAAAAGTAAAATTCTAATTGCAGGATGGTCTTTGTCTTGACAACATTCATGTCTTTTGATATCTGAAATTTTCACTTTTTTTATTGTAGCATGTCCTGAAAACCTGGACACACACAGATATATAGTAACAAAAGGGCCAGAGTTCCCATTGACACATAAGTATAGGCTTGTATCAAGGAGCATTACAATTCTTAAGGACTCTTTGAAATGAATTCAAATCGCATCATTTAATTTGTTGTAATAGTGAGATCATCCTTGGAAATGTGTCTATCACTGACCAAGTTTTGTAAGTAGGATAATGTTATGGACTAAATTGTGCTCCCTAAATTCACAGGTGGAAGCCAAGCCCCCAGGATGACTATATAATTGACCCTTGAAAAACATGAGTTTGAACTGCATGGGTCTACCTATATGTGGACTTTTTTTCAATAAATACAGTACAGTAATATAAATGTTTTTTCCTTATTTTCTTAAAAACATTTTCATTTCTCTAGCTTATTTATTGTAAGAATATAGTATACATTACATATAACATACAAAATACAAGTTAATTGGCTGTTAATGTTATCGGTAAGGCTTCCAGTCCATAGGAGGCTATTAGTAGTTACATTTATGGAGAGTCAAAAGTTATACACGTATTTTTGACTGTGCGGGGATTGGTGCCTCTAACACACGAGTTGTTTAAGGGTCAACTGTATTTAGAGATAAGACCTTTAAAGAGCTAATTAAGGTTAAACTAGGCCATGAGGGTAGGATCCTAATTCAATAGGATTAGAGTACTTACAGGAAGACAAAGAGACTACAGGAGTGTGCATGCACAGAAAGGCCATTTGAGGACAGAGTGAGAAGGAAGTCAGCTACAAACCAGGAAGAGAGGTCTCACCAGAAACCAACCCTGACAGCACCTTGATCTTGGACTGCCAGCATCAAGAACTGTGAGAAAATAAATTTCTGCTGTTTAAGCCACCAGTCTGTGGTGTTCTATTATGGTAGTATGAGCGGACAAATGCAGATTTGAATTAAAAATGTATATTTTTATGTTCTCAATGAAAGTAAGATTAAAGAGATTTGTTTTTCCTTGGTGTCTAAGGATTCTTATCTGTTGGAAAATTGAAAGGCTTTATAATTGTGGATTCTCACCCAAACGGGTCCTGCCTCAGTATTAAACCTCTCGAGGATGTATTCAAGGTGCCCATTTATAATCTTCTTTCATCCCAGCAGCATGGTCAAAGACATTCTAGTTTTTCAGCAGGATTCATTATGGCGATTGACAGGTGTTGATCAAAAGATTCATCTTATTCAAATAGATGAAAATATTTGCAAAATTCTCTATTTGAAATTGTTTTATTAGAGACCTTCACAAAATGTGAAAATTCTTTTCTAAGTTCAATATTGTTCTTTTAAGATTTGCCCTTGAGAATGAGAGTGAACTTATTGGTAGTAAATAAGAGCTTCATAAGCTGCATTGATTTTTGACAATGCCATTTAAAGAGGCAGTGATTTTGTGCTGATGAATTTGATAAATTTCATGATAGTTGACAACCTTTCTTTCAGATATTTTTGGCTGTGTTTTTAACGATAATGCATGGCAATATAGAACACAGTAAACCTAGATGTGTTGCCAAGCACTAGAAGTACTTCATCTGTATAAAGAATTTCCAAAATTTTACCCAAGTAAAAGTTTAATATTGCAAATAAGTTCTTCACCATTACAATGATGCTGTAGCCCTTGTAGCCTTAAAAAGGGGCTCCTAAAATGGGGAATCTTCTCGGACAGCATTATGGTAAACAAAGTAGATAAATACCAGCATTTGACTGAACTGAAAGACGACCTATGTTCATATTTATAAAAGTCAAAAGTGAATTACGTAGCTTCCTGTTTCCATAGCCATTATATAGCTGACCTTTTTCAATGTGTTATACAAATATATTATCAATTCTGGAAGGAATGGTGTCATTTGGTTGCAGTATTGTTTTAATGTTTTTTCTATGCTTTATGTCATAAATCAGATTGATCATTTAGAAGTCATATATGGCTTTACCACTAATCTACATTCACTCAAAATAATTTTCCATGTATTGATATGACAACGAACTGCAATGAATGTAGCCTCTCCTACAAATTTACCTATTTAAAGTATATATTAAGTTATCCCCAAATTGGGTACTAATAAATAGATTGTTTTTTTTTAAAGACGTCCTTAGAATTCTTATGTTGAGTCATAGTTGGAGCAGTCAAATAAAGAAAACACATCTGTAGTTCAGCCATTGCTATTGTCAGGGAGGAGAAATTCCTCCCTACCCCTCTTGATTCTTTTGGCTGGTCTAATAATTAAACTGACACAAAACAGATTAACAAGGAAAAAATTGATTTTGTACTACCAAAGTCCTCTAGATATGGGCCCCAAGAAGTGACCAAAGCAGACTGTTTATATATCTTTTAGATAAAGAAACAATACATTTGTGGAGAATTGACAGGAAAAAGGCACTTGGACTTGGGAACTAATTAGTGAAGAAACTAAGAAGAATTTGTTTACAGAGACTTCTTGGCCCTGGATTTTCTATCCCTGGTGATAAAGCTGTCTCTCTACCTTTTGGCACAAGGAGGATACATTCACAAGGGAGATTTATTTCCTGCTTTAAGGGGGACAGAAAGGAGGGTCAGAGTGTCCTGCTTGCACCATTTTTAAAAGTAACTTTAATTTAAAATAATCAATATGCCACTTTGGCATATTTTGGAGCAGCCTTCCCTAAGCCCTATCAGTCATCTAAACAACTCTGCTCTCTTCCTTTACGTCATTTCCCATATTGACTACGATTAAAGCCTGGAAGAGAGACATGCATACTTGTGCCGTTTGGTGCTCCTCTCAAGAAAAGTATTCTCAACCCTCATTCCATCTTTCTCTCTTCAACCTTTTTCAATTTAGGGGTCATCAGATTACCCTTCAAGGTGGAGGGGTTTACCCAAGAACTGTACACATTAACTTCACTTAATAGCCTTGTTCTTTTTCAAGAGGAAAGAACCTTTGTGAACATCAAATATGTTAAACAAATTCAGATCATTAGATACGATGTTCCAAATGTTACTTTATCTTCTTTAAATAATGGCACGAACAAATTCATATTAGATAAAAGTAGATTTTATTCATTGTATTGCTCACAAAAGACATTCTCACTTTTTTGACCCCATAACATGGGTTAAAAAACATATAGAACATTCTTAATACGCTTCTCCAAATTATAGGCCATGGCATGATTTGTAGATTTATTAAATAGACAAGAAGTTTTACTGTGATATCTATGATGGATCTATTAGAAAAAATGACCTTGATGGGCAAGAGAGGAGTAGATAAATTTGAAAACCTTTCTATATTCAATTCTCAAAAGGAAATTGAGAGCAGCTCAAATAGATTCAAAATTCCATGAATATAATAAGCATTTTTATTTTTATTTGTTGTCTTCTTCCTACAGTATTAAGTTGCAAAGAGCTGAATAAGTTCTTTTGGAATGAATGAATGAAAGAAAATAATACTACAGCCATTTTTTGGCAGAATGTAAGAACAATACTATAATTATGTATTTCTGCTATCTATTTATACTACATATGTACTTGGAAAGATATCATTTTTACTCTGTTAGTTAACTGTGCTAAGATGAACATGGTCAGGCATCATACCCAGATGTATTTCATAGTAAGGCAAGGGGCCACAAAACCTATTTAATTACATATTTTCCACTTTTGCTATTTTCTTCTCATTTTATTGTAACCAACTTCATACTAATTATCGTTTTCATGTGCTAAATGGAAAATATATTATCATGAGGTACTCTTTTTGCTAGAGATTTAGATTCCTCCTTCCAGTGGAGTTTGAAGTGTGAAAAATAACTAGCAATTAAGGATTCAAATTCTTCTAAAATTGTGTTTTTTCACTTGGGGTCAACCATCCTACTGGGGAGAGATCCATGGAAATTTTATGAAAATTCAATTTAAACATTTATTTATGTTTTTCTAAAAAGAGAATCTAAAACATTTCTTAGACTCTTAAAGGGTGTCAAGCCAAGCTCCCAAAGTGTCCAATATACACTACTTATTTCCAGGTTACCTACTGACAAGGAGGTTCATTTCTTTAGAGATCTACATAAGTGGTATTAACACAGTGAAGACAATCAAATCCTTACATAATAACATGCAATGGTGTTAATCACAGCAGGGTATTGAGCAAGGTATATTCCATAGGCATTCCTGATTTCTTTCTTGGTCTCAGGGAGGAAGAAATATTTGGAAATTCAGGTTGTTTCTTCCACTGATAGATTTTAGGGTGAGCTAAAATAGTAATTCTAGTGGTCCTTTGGAACATCTATTGAAGAAGAGACTAAGAAGTTGTGACACTTGCTCTACTCTTTCACTGTACTTCTTTCTCCAAATCTTGTGAATGACCTACAGCCACTGGTGTTTGAAAAAGTGCCAAAATGAATCTATATAAATTAGAGAGAGTTTGCTATTTAGGGCCATCTTTGTGAAATCTTAGGAAAATCTTCTAACGCTCTTATATTTTTAAAGGGCAAGTAGTGAGCTATAATTATGCTTGTTGAACTGGATTATGTCTGCTTCAATAGTACACTATAGATAATATTCTGCAGACAAAAAAAAGAAAAGAGAAAAATTGAAGAACTGCATTTAATTGAAGCATAACTGGTCAGGAATTCTAAAGGGTAAAAATTGCATTGGATTTGTTGGAAGACTGATCTTAACTCTGCCTGGCACGTGACCAATTCTCACTTTGAAAGTAACAAATGCTTACATATCAGCATCCAGTTGTGCCATGAAATAAACTTAACACTTGGGAAGACAGTTTCACTAAAGGGAGAAAACATTGTTTAAACACCCGTGTTGAATTTTTCTATAGGTGAGGTATAAAGGCATGTGTATGTGTGGGTTTCTTTGCTTGCTATTGCTAGAGGAATATAAAGATGAGCATGGTTGCTCTTAAGATTACATGGTGAATAAAAGGATACAGTATCATAAAGTACAAATACATTATGTGATAGAAAAGAGACAAGTTTACGGTAAAACTACAGGCTACATTCAAAGGCAGCAACTGTGGACAGGATTATTAGTTTTGGTGACAGAATGGGAAAGTCTTCATGGAAGAGGCAATACCTGGCCTGCAACCTGAGGAATAAGTAGGATTTCATTAAATTCCTCCTATTTAAAACAAAAATGTGAGGGCAAGTGTAACAAAACAACATAAACAGCTTAAAAATAAACCCTATATTAAAAAGTATGCTTATCATAATGAGTACTGAGTAATGTATGGAGGTGTTGAATCAGTATGTTGTACCCCTGAAATTAATATAACACTGTATGTTAACTCTACTGGAATTAAAATTAAAAACTTAATAAAACATAAAAATAAAAATTGACAACAAATAGGAAAAAATCTAGTAGTAGAAAAATGTGCATCCCAAGCAAGGACTGGTTAGGGAGATTAGTTTCAGGGGTACAAGCTTTTGAACGTAGCCAATTCTCACTTTAAAAGTTACAAACGCTTACATATCAACATCAAGTTGTGCAGTGAAATAAACTTAACTCTTGGGAAAACAGTTTCACTTAAGGGAGAAAATATATATATTTTTTAAAGATTAATTTATTTATTTGAGAGAGAGCACTCTCTCTCAAATAGGGCAGAGGCTGGAGGGGGAGAGAGAAACCTCAGCAGACTCCTTGCTGAGTTCAGAGCCCGCTGGGGTTGATCCCACAACCTGAGCCAAAACCAAAAGTCAGACATTCAACCAACTGCACCACCTGGGGGGCCCTGGGAGAAAATATTTTTTAAACCCTTTGTGTTGACTTTTTCTTTTTTTTTTTTTTTTGATTTTATTTATTTATTTGAGACAGAGAGAATGAGAAAGAGAGAGCACATGAGAGGGGGGAGGGTCAGAGGGAGAAGCAGACTCCCTGCTGAGCAGGGAGCCCGGTGCGGGACTCGATCTGGGGACTCCAGGATCATGACCTGAGCCGAAGGCAGTCGCTTAACCAACTGAACCACTCAGGTGCCTGTGTTGACTTTTTCTATAGGTAAAGTATAAAGGCTTGTGTACATGTGGGTTTCTTTGCTTGCTAATGCTAGAGGGATATAAGGCTGAACGTGGTCTTAATTTGAACACACTCAGTTTGATTCTGCATCCCACGGTCTTTACATTCTCAGGATGTCTGCACTATACAGGCTCAGGGGAAAGGGAATTCCAGGATGAGGTAACAGCACATGAAAAGGCAGAGAGCCTCATAAGACCCCGAGTGAGAGTCAATGTTGTTTGAGAATAAGTGGCATGTGGTGATAAAATTTGTTGAATCCAGAACTTAAGTGACTCTACATGCAGGACTAAAACAATTTTAGACTTTTGTCTTGTAGTCCATAAAGAATTATTAATCTTTATGCATAGAGGTTATTTGATTTATGTTTCAGCAATATCACTCCAATGGTAGCTTCAGGGATAGATTAGACCAGAAGCAAGACACAGAAGCTAGGTGGAGGAAATAATGCAGGTTGGAGACAGAGTGTAAATGTAGGAGATCCCAGCACCGTGAAAAGGAAAGAATTACTTTAAGTGACATTCTGTAGGTAACACTAGGAGGCTTGGTTTCTAATTTGTTACTTGAGGGCAGGGGTAGATTTAATAGTACAGTCAAGTTGATCGCTTGGGTGATTGGAAAAACAATGATGCCATTACTGAAACTGCAAACCACGCAGAAGGAAGAGAAGATCTGGGGAGGACCATGATGGATTAGTTCCATTTTAGATACCTTGACTTAAATGTGTTCATGAAAATTCCAACAGATGACAGCCAAAATGCAGTTGAAAATTCAAGTGGCTTAACGTAATAACCTTCTTCCTGATGGGAATTTCAGAATGGGCATTTCTGATCAATGTCGCAGCTCTCCTGCAAGCCTTGATGGAAGAAATCAGGCTTATTTCACATTATTTTAACCCATGGCTGCCAAAGTCACTGAGTTCATCTGCCTCATCCCTGCCTCAAGGGAAAGCAGGGAAGGATCATCTTGCAGGGTTATCATGGCCTCTGCCTGGAGGTGGGGAAGAAGTGTACACAACTTCCACTCACATTCCATTGGCTGGAATTAAGTCACATGACCGCAGGTAACTGTCAGGGAAGCTGGGAAAAGTAATCTAGCTCCTGTTCAGTTATTGTCCCATAGGCATGGATCTCAGGGGAGATATGAATCTAAGAGACATCAGCCAATGGGTGACGGTTGAAAAGATGATAGTAGATAGAACACAAGGCAGAAATCTGGGCAACAGGGGTCTCTTTCCTAGGTGTCAAGTTTTGGAAGCCTCCAAAAATACTACACACATATTTTCATGCTCGTTATAAAGTTTTTTAGAAGTTTGGGAACTGATTAGCAAAGGGGAATTATGGGAGAAGAGCTAAACTGAGTCCCTACGCCAGAGGGTACCAGGCGAGAGTCTGCACATGTGTGCATGTGGAGTGGGGGAGAAGAGCATGGCCTCTCTCCTGAGAAGCCAGAGGAAGAGAAGCTGATTCTTAAAAAAAAATGTGACAACCCCAAGTCACTGAGATGGAGCATCTAAGTAGTGCAGGATCCCCAGATAGCTGCCCTCACAGTTTTCTCACTTCTTGGCTGGTGTAGTTTTGGGAGGTGTTAAGAACAGCCAAGATCCCCTAAGTTTGGAGAGTAATGTGTCTAGAAGACAAAGTTGTCCATCTCTGGAGAACATGACAAGGCCAGTCCCTACACTGGGTTCAGGAGATTCCAATCACAGCCCAGGAATTCTGGGCCTGACCTAGCTTTTGCTAAGCTGTTTCAGCCAATCTCCACAACTGTTCAAGTTACTGAGTAGGAAGGCTGCCCCAGAGAAAGCCAAGGAGACTTTATCATTGATGTCACATGGGTGATGTCTGGGAAGTGGACTGGGGGGACCTGAGTGGGAAGGTGGGGCAGGCCACAGAGATAACTTGGATTATAATTTTACAACATGTAAAAATAAGATATGTTTTCTCGATTTGTACTTTTGCACTGGAACTGCAAATGCTGGGGGAGAACCTGGTAAATGTAATTTTCAAAAGTAAAAGATGGACAGAAATAAGTGAAGAGAACAGAGATTTGAACCATGGGGAAGATCAACATTAGAGAACTCTCAGGGAAGGGTGCAGGAGACTGAGGAGTAGTGAGAAAAATACAAAGAGCTGGGTTGGAGATGTAAAGGGGGAGAGGTTTCCATGGAGCAATGTACACTCTCAAGAGTCACAGAAAGATCAAGAAGCATATGGAATAAATACTGGCTAATTAAATGTAACTATCTGGAGAGTCAAATGAGTCAGACCAAAATAAAAATTTATCTCGACACAGCAGAGTTTGTTCCTATAATTCTTATGTGAGGTGCAAGGAAGCTATGAGTCAACTTGACATATCAGATCCAGGGACTGATATAGAAGCCTCAGGTTTTCCTGGATCTAAACATTCAACAGTTCAGTATATTTTTTTAAAGATTATTTATTTATTTATTTGAGAGAGAGAGATACAGCAAGACAGGGAACACAAGCAGGGGGGAGTGGGAGAGGGAGAAGCAGGCTCCCCGACAAGCAGGGAGCCTGATGTGGGGCTCAATCCCAGGACACTGGGATCATGAACTGAGCCAAAGGCAGACGCTTAACTGACTGAGCCACCCAGGCACCCCTAAAGTATGTTCTTTAACACTAACTGACATGAATCACTGCTTAACTCCAGAGTTTCAATGAGAATTCAGTTACCTCCCTACCAGATTCTATTTCATGATGCACTGTAAAATGCAGAACTTTAATTCAGATTATAACTCAGTTTTGCCAGGTAAAGAGAGTTGACTTACTGAAGTAAGTCTAAGACTTACTGAATCTTTTTTCTTTTAATTTTTAAAGATTTTATGTATTTATTTGAGAGAGAGCACAAGCAGGGGGGAGGGGCAGAGGGAGAGGGAGAAGCAAGCTCCCTGCTGAGCAAGTAGCCCAATGTGGAGCTCGATCCCAGGACCCTGGGATCATGACCTGAGCTGAAGGCAGATGCTTAATCGACTGAGTCACCCAGGTGCCCCCTGAATTTTTTTTTAAGATTTTATTTATTTATTTATTTATTTGAGAGAGAGAGTGCGTATGTTGAGCTGGGGGAGGAGCAGAGGGGGAGGGAGAGGGAGGGGAAAAGAACCTCAGGCAGACTCTGTGCTGAGCATGCAGCCTGACATGGGGCTCCATCCCACAACCCTGAGATCAGGGCCTGAGCCAAAATCAAGAATCAGACATTTAACTGACTGAGCCACCCAGGCGCCCCTAAGACCTGCTGAAGCTTGAGCAGTTTTCTGAACACTGTACTGAGTGGAATTAAAACTTTTCTTATTCTTTGTTGAAGAGTGTCCTTCAACTTGAAGATCAGCAGAACCTCTGATCTTACATTAAATACCCATCAGTTGTTCCAATGATCCCTTGTATAGGTGGTTTTTAGGTGCAACACTATTTTCTGTCACATTAGCAGTGTCTGCCCCATCTGAGCCAGGGCATACCCGGTCCCTTTTTGGGGATACATCCCTCTGGGGGGGGTTCAGGGCACTGCAGTAGATGTATGGTCTCCACGATCAGGTACTGAGAAAATTGCCACAGAGAAACCTATTTTCACTACTGACACTTTCCCAGGGAGTAAATGAGTGTCCCTCAGGAAAGCCTTGACAGTATCACACTCAGCTTTCGGAGGCACAGACCCGACTGTGAACGGCCAGTTAAGCAGACCCTCAGGTTCAGAACGGTGGGTGTCCCTGTGCAAAGCCACCGAGTTCCTGGAGACAGCGGGGTGGGGGGGTGCCCACAGAACATTCCCGTCTCTGCTCTGCCATGAGGAGGGATTGGCTGGGGAGTAAGCAGAGATGCGATTCAAGGCCATTAATTGATTTCATTCCCTTTTCTGTTTCTCTTCCTCAGCAAAGCCAACACGAATAACTTTTTTCTTGTTACCATATAAGGGAAAAGAGAGGGAAGCCCTTTTTTTAGTTGCTAAAGTAATAAAATATCATCTGATCATCAAAATAGGTGCACATCTAGATCTCAGGGCTTTGTGTTGGGAAATAATCGGGTTTGGGAGGTTATTTTACCCAGTTGTCTTCATTTTCATGTTTATCTAAGTATTTGGTTATCGGTCTCCCCCAGTCCCTTGTTTCATAGATTAGAACTGAAATTTATAAAAGAGCATGAAGGATTCATTTGTATCTGGCATGTTATTCAGAGTTCAACATTGCAGTGAAAGTGGAAAATGTATATTTCATAATAAACTTGAGCACTTTGTATATGTCAGGAGCTATGCAAAGTAATTATGTGTTTTGTTTAACCTTTACAACACTATGAAGCTTTACTTTCTGTTTTATTATCCTCCCCCTCCGCTGTTAGATTAGGTTTTACAATAAGACATTGCTACTATTTAGCCACTTTATCCTTTAGAAATGGAAATATCTTTTTTTTTTTTTTTGGTGCTTGGTGAACACCTAATCATCCTTTTTTAAAAAATTTTTTTATTATTATGTTATGTTAATCACCATACATGACATCATTAGTTTTTGATGTAGTGTTCCATGATTCATTGTTTGCGTATAACACCCAGTGTTCCATGCAGAAAGTGCCCTCCTTAATATCGAAAGATTCAGCCTAATTCCTATGAGAGGTGGTTAGGTCACTCACCCAGAACCACAAGATCACAAGCTAGGAAATGGAGGCATCTAGATTTAAGTTTAACAGTCCTTTTACTCTTCAGTGTATGCTATCCACTTACTCGCTTTATATACATAGATATACACGTATGTTTTTGTGTATATATTCATACCTATATGGAGATATGAATAGGCACATAGACTTACACATCTCTGTGTGTACATATATATAACATTTTAGTTTTAGGAAGAAGGCACATTTTTCTTAGGTATTTCTATAAAGGCCCAAATATAAAGAGACAGCAATTTTTTTTTTTTCAAAGATTTATTTATTTATTTGAAAGAGAGACACAGAGAGAACACCATCAGGGGAGGAGCAGAGGAAGAGGGAGAGGGAAAAGCAGGCTCCCTGCAGAGCATGGAGCCTGACCTGGGGCTCAATCCCAGCATCCTGGGATCATGACCTGAGCCAAATCAAGAGTCAGGCGATTAACTGACTGAGCCACCCTAGAGACAGCAATCTTCTACTTTCTGTACTTTAATCCTAAACTATAAGGGTGGCTTCATTAGTTTTCATGCACGTGGTTATCATTAGTATTCCTCAAGCACTTTAATTCTAGTCTTTTCTTTAGCCCAACATGACAGCTAAGCTTGTGACCTCAATACTTTAAAAAAAAAGAATTCCACGGGACAGTTGGGTAGCTCAGTCGGTTAAGCATCTGCCTTCAGCTCAGGTCATGATCCCAGGGTCCTGGGATCAAGTCCTGCATTGGGCTCCTCCCTTAGAGGGGTGTCTGTTTCTCTCTCAGCCTGCCACTCCCCGTGCTTGTGTGTGCACTCTCTCTCTCTCTCTCTCTGACAAATAAATAAATAAAATCATTAAAAAAATAAAAATAGAAAATGAATTGCATTTCCATCTACTTGAATCTCAACCCTTAATATCACTGCAGAGCATCTTCCCTTTTTACTGTGCCTCACAGCTATTCGAACAGCCTGTCTTCCTGACGGTGGGCCTCAGGGAGTCCATTCCTGGTCTTAAGGAGACCAATCTGCAGTTATTAGTGGGAGCTGTTTACATCAGCATCACTGCTGTCCTTACATGTCAGAGTGTACCCACCACGCATGAGGTGACATTCAGTTAGGACAAAACCACCATCAGCAAAACACGCTCTTCCGTGGTCTCTAGACATTCTCATTTGGCAGATTAAACATAGTCTTTCAAAGTTTGATGCTATTTTTAATAGCTATTTATTAAGTATATGCAACATGGGGATAGGGATTGCTTGACAGGAGGTAGAGTTTATTCTTTTAATTTTATTATGTCAAACACCGCAAAGTGGTATGAGTTAATTATCTAGATAATTCAAGCTGAGTATATTTTTGTTCCTGCTGCCTATTGGGAAAGCCAGTCTTGTGCTTGCAAACTTTTCATTTCCACTCGACTGCATAAGAATGGGCCTTGGGCCTGGACACTTCCTTACCACGAGATGAAGAGCCCTCACAGCCCGGGTTGGAATTATCATCTCCTGTAGGAATACATGTCCCCGTTTCCGACTCAGCGTGTGCCTCTCTGTTCTGCTTACATGCGGGCGTCAGATAGCACCTGGGCAACCCCACTGCCATGTCTGGCCCCTGAGGGGGAGGGAAGGGTCCTTCTGCTGTGACATAAAAAGGATGTGCACAGGCCACGGGCCCCGTGTCGACTGTCAGGAAGAACCAACAGGTCATGAAGCTGATCTTGCTCTGTTTTCTTCTCTGTGTGAGAAAAGCATTGGCTTCATCCAAGTGCTTGACTGTGTCTTGTGTTTTCCTTGGAGATGCCCATACCAGGGTTCAGCCAGCAGAAGTGTTTCTACTTCTACTCCAGGTGATAGGCAACAAGTGTCACTAGCTCGACTGGCCAAGAAGTTATAGGGAAAATTTGCATCATTTTGCATTTCATGTTTCTAATTTAAATTATCAAAATAAAGAATTATTCTGATACACCTATATAGAGCTTATACCATATATATAGAGAGAGAAAGACAGAGAGGTGATAGAATTTTGGATAACTCTATAGATAGTTTATAAAAAACCCAGCTTATGCACCTTTTAGAAAAGCTTGGCCGCGCCTGCCCACCGCCTCCATCAGTTTGTTCTGCTTGTCCTTTTGGTGGCTTCTTGATGGATCCCACCATTCCTGCCCAGACACAGCCATCATCTTCTCTCTCCTTATCTCCATATGCCACTGACTCTCTCAGCCTCCCAGGAGTGAAGGTTGGGCTTTAAGGTAGCCTTTATTGCTGCCCCTGGTGGTCACAGAAACTTTGTCTCCCAAATCCACACTAACCTGACCTACAGAGACTCTTGTTTCTCCATTGGCTGCCTGGCCATGCCAGGTAATAGAGACTGGAGAAGAGTTGAGGCTCCCTGGAATGAACTTTGACCGATGAGAGATGGGAGACTAGAAAGAGCCAGCTGGTAAATTGCTTGCTTTTTATATTCTAATGGACTGTTCTTAGATCCAGAGGTTCCATTTGGACTTTTGAGGGTGGTCCCACAAAACCTATAAATAGCTATGTTTTCTTATATTCCTTGACCAACTTGGTAAGACTAAGTAAAAGTGTACAATGCCAAATCAAGAGGAGAATTCAGAGCAGAAAGTTGCAGAGATGCTTTCTTTAGCAACCCATAGCCAATGGATTTATTTTCCCTGAATGAGGAGAATTTGAAAGTTAACCCCAGAATATTCTGTATCTTATGGATAGTCCCTTTTATATATAACAGACACATATTGATAAAAAAATGCATTTAGAATTCCCTCCTTCTCAGCTTTGATAGAAACACAGGTCCTGAGGACTCTGCTTTTTGCCTTTTGGAGCAGTCATAGATGGGATTGCAAATGACTGAGGCAGTTAGATCTGCAGGAGAAAGGGCACAGGTACCCAGAGAAGCTTCAGAACGATAGTGAAGAAAGAAGAAAATGAAAGAGGGAATGACTAACTCTGGGAGCAGCAAGGACAAGTGGAACCTGATGAGGAAGAAGAAATACCCAGAATATTCTATGAAGCTTAAAACATTTCTGTAAACTCGACCCTCGGTATCCTACACAGACCATCAAGGAAGACCTTCATTACTATTCAAGGTTTGGTGTTTCATTTTAATATGACACAATGCTAAGAGGGACCTGGAAGCCAGAACAAGATGACCCGATTTTTTTCAGATTGCATACAGGAACATACCACTTTGTTTAACTGTTTGGTCATCTTTGCATCGTTCATTTCACAGTGTGAGTAGCGTTATCCTCCGCCATTGCGGTGGGGGAGTGGTGTCTGGATCTCAAGTCCTTAGTTAAAAGAACCGTTTTTTGGGTTTACCGGGATCCCAAAGGTCAAAGCCTCAGTCCCACTCCAGTTCTGCCGTGGCACTCATCTCTAAACATCCAGACCTTGTTACCCAGCTTGCCAAGCTCAAGTAACCGAGAGGTTATATATTGTGTCCAATCAGGGGAGCTGACGTTGTCCCCTTTCCACCCCATGCCCAAGCCACTGCAGGTGTGCTCTTGGCAACTCACCTCCAGCCCGTGCTGGATCACCATGTCGTGATCTCCCGCAGCCCCTGCTCCGCACGCCTGACTTAACATCTGCTCGCATACCCTCAGGAAGGTGTGCCATCTCAGGCCCTGCCTCTGATCTCCCTCCCTGGGAAGCAGATCTCTGCTGAGCATTACTTGAAGGCCAGTAGACTGGTGGCTCAGCACGACCTCATTATACGCGGGCTTTACTTTGTCTTTTGATGTTAATGCATCCAGAAACTGGATGTGAGAACTCTGGCAAGTTCCACTGTCGTACTTATCCGTATGCATTTAAGTTCAGGATGTACAAAAAGCACAGACAACGGAGGGCTCAGCCCTGTGAAGCAACTCCTCTCTGACAGCGTCTGGCCTCAGACCAGGCAGGTGGCTGACAAAGTCAAACATAAGAGAACCATTTATACTCTGCCTTTCATTCGTCTCACATCTACTCCCCATGCTTATCTATTTCACTCTGTATTATAAAATATACTTCCCAGGCTTCATCGTCCTCTAGTTTTTAACTAAGGGGAGGCCCTGGCAGAAACCTGAGGACAGGCTGAAGGGATAGAGTGGACTATTTCTCTCCCTGTCTGTTTTGGAGGGATTCTGGAAGCTTCCAAACCTCCTCTGTGGCTTCGTTTTCTGCCTTACTGACCGACTGTGGCTGCCACTTCTACCAGCACTAGGCACAGATTTGCATGGCAACCAGGGGAGAATGACATGGGAAAGTAACCTAATATCCCTGCATAATGCAATAGAAGGGACATCAACGGTTTAAAAGAAATCTCAGAAGCAAGATCTAACCCTTCTACTTTGTATAAGGACAGTATGAGGGCCTGAAGGAAGGAAGAGTCCTGCCATCCTTTAGTGGATATATTTATTTGATCCCTGTGCCCCAAATTACACTCAGTTGGTTATTATTCAGGTAAATAGTACAGTAACTCTTTAAGAATTTAAGAATGCCCATCACTTTTCAAAATCTTCCCTCAGGAAAAGAGAGACAAAATTTAACCTGTTAAATATATACTTGCACTCAGATGCACATTCTGTGAAATTTTCCAAACCTCCCTCTTTCTTGAGATACACAATGAAAAGAGAGCTGGGGAAGCCTTGAAAAGGTAAATGAAATGCTTCTAGAGCTGCAATTCACTGCACACATTTACCCAGAGTGGGCAGGAAAGCGCATGTGTTAAGTTGAACATTTGCCCGTTAAATGACAATGAAATTAGGAGTCAGCCAGCGCGGAATTCGACAAAGATGCCTCTCTTCCTCAGTCTTTCAGAGCATAATTTAAAAATTTTGTAACATTAAAGTCTTAGAATCTTAGACTTAAAAAAGATGTTAAAGTGAATTTTGCTCAACGTTTTTCAAAGCTCGCCTGAATGGGAGCTTCTCGTTAGAGGCTTTCCAGAGGAAGGCAGGGAGAGTTGAGGGGAAGTAATTATTCACTTGACAAAACTGTGTTTAATTGACAAATAAATTACACGCTCAGGGTGGTAGGAACAGTTTGGAACAATCTGAGATAGAGTGATACAAGTTTAGAGCTGAAATGGTCCCGCAGGGAACACCCTCTTTTACCCCCCATTTTATTTAGGAAGAAACTAAACTCACAGAACGGAAGTGACATTTTTAGGAAGTCATAATGACTAAATGGCAGACTGGAACTGTACCTTCTGATTCTGAGACTAGGATTCATTCCATTACACCATGCTGACCAATTAAAGAATGACATAGCATTAGAAACAATGGCCCCTAGGAAATAGATCCTGTTTCTGTGCTCCTAACCCAATGGGGGTGGGGACAAAAAAGATTGTGGTTTTCCGGTCCATTCACCACACAAACTAGGCACAGTCTCACTGGAAGGCCTGGCAGAATCTTCAATATAAAGTGGTCCAGCCTCCCGAGAAGGAGTCGTTGTGAAAGAGAGAAGCACTGGATGCGTGGCTTGGCCCACTGAATGAAGCAAAAAGATGCCGTGTTTCCACGCGGGTGCTGCTGTCATGATCACTGGAGGAAGGAAGTGGAACAAGGAGGGAGAAGGTAGAAGCCAGGAATGGAGAGAGAAGAAATCGCAATCTTGCTAAATTAGATGTAGCTTTACTTCATGCTTTGCAAACTTTAATTAAGATTACAGGCTGATTTCCAGCCAAACCAAGTCATGTGAGTCTGAAAAGTGCTTCAGTATTCCTAAGCTCTCTGAGGGAAAAACAAAAACAAATATCAAACAAAACAAAACACACACAGAACCACCACAGCCTGAGCAATACAGAACAACATGTAAGGTCACATAACTTGAAAAACTCAGTAAATACTGTTCTAAAGGTGAGAATCTGAGGGGTGCTTGGCAGGCTCAGTTGGAAGAGCATGCAACTCTTGATCTTGTGGTTGTGAGTTCAAGCCCCATTTGGGGTGTAGAGATTACCGAAAAATAATATCCTTAAAAAAAAAAAAAAGGAAGTGAGAATCTGAAATTTGACCCATTTCTGCCCCATTGCATTTTCAGATTTGATCTTTCCAGCATTTCCAGGCTTCTTCCCATTGAACTCTGGCTTTATTCTCTAACCTTGATTGATGGTGACCATATCTTTATTGTACTGAAATTACTGAGTTTGAGAGAAAACAACTGCCACTTGATTCTCACCATAATCCATGTTTTGCTGTGCTTTTACTGACAGAGAGGAGAATCAGCCATTTCTGAGCACCCTTTCTGTGATAAGCAAATTCACGGTCCTTCGTATGCCCTGTCCCCTCAGAGCTTCTTTACCCTATTGTACCCATGAGAAAACTGAAGCAGAGTGACTTTTCTAAATGACTGTAAAGTGACAGAAAAAGTTTCCAGGCTGCCTGCTAAAACCTAGGCTTCCCCCGCCCCATTATATGTCAACACCTCTGCCATGAGTGATTTACTGGAATGATCAGACCTTATGCATATATCTACTTGCATCTATATACATACACAGACTTTTTCTATAATTCTTTTAAATTAGAAATTCTGGGTTTTGCTATTTTTTGTCCTGAAAGATAGGCAAATTGACACTAAACTGATCAGACAACTTCTTAATATGAATTCTAGTACAATGATTATATTGATTGTTATGACATCAATTTTCATCACTTCTGTAATAATTTTATTGAAATTAAGGCATCACTTTATAAACAGCTCATCAGGATAATTTCATAAGCATAGCTTAGAAAAATTTACATTTCCCCTGGATCGCATCCCCTGGTTGAGTTCAGAATAATAAGTTGTTCTACTTTTACTCTCTTTGAAAAATCAGTACCTCTTAAACTTGGATTCACATGATATGTCCATATTCTCTAGAACTGTGAGAGCACAAATCATTTCTTGGATGTAGGAATGGGTTTCTATAATGCTAATATTTCATGTGTCCATGCTGAAGAATTGAATTTAGGTGCAACGTAGTGGGGTTTTTTGTTTGTTTTGCTTACAAAAACAGTTTTGACTCTTGTATAGGATTCTCAGAGCAATGCTAATTAAAATTTGTATATACTCAGGTGAGATGTCAGAAAAGCTAAAGTTCTGTAGCAGGGAGAGGAGTCTTATTAGCCATGATTATTTGGATCGCTCTCTCATTTAATTCATATTTCCCCATGTCATCCAGCTTTGCTGACCAGAGAATTATGTTTAGTGCCAAGGCCATCCATTTGAATATCTCTTTGTATTCCTGTGCCCAGTTCGTTGGCACACAAGTGCAACAAATTTCGCTTGAGGACAGCATGGCAATCAGGGGCTCAGACTCCTTCAGGATGTGAATCTGTATGGTGGTACCAGCTAAACTGCCAAGACCAGCAGAGGTGCTAGCTAGCAGGGTGAGAGTGACTTTGAGTGGAGAGTGGTAGAAGAAACCGATCAGTTTGGCCCCAAGACCAGTGCAGAGGCTGGGGAATGAACTGTAGTTCATCCTGATAACCTTCTCCTTGTACCTCTTCCCCGGGGAAGAAAGACCCAGTGGAATCTGGAGGGTCTGCTCCCATAATGTGTCTGAACAAAAATGATGTGAGAGGCAGAAGGAGTGGTCCATGGTGGACAAGGGGGTGCACCACCCAAAGTCTTCAGCCAAGGAGAGGCTGTTAGCCACCATCCCCTTCTGAGATTGCCATCTGCTGCTGGAAGCCACGCCTCTCCCTGAGGCACCCACATCTACCGGCTGGTTAATACAGGTCCTGTATTAGGTGTACAGTAATTTCTTTGTTTAGAGTCTAATCACATCATGGAGAAGCTAAGATCAAAATAAAACCGATCTCATTTTCTTCTCCTCTTTGAGTACTTAGAGGTCCAGAAGAACATCTTATTTCAATCTCATCCCATTTCTTCCTGACTTTTGCATCTGTGTTAGTCACTGTGCCATCTGTAACTCCTTCCCTAACCACCCCCCACCTGCAGTGGAAGTCTGGTTAATTTAAATATACTTTCCTTCACACAATTTTATCAGATCCTCTGAATTAAAGTGATCTTTTCCTCCATTTTCCTCCCTCCAGTACATTTTTTGTGTGTCTCTTTCTATGCCTATAATCAGATACTGCCTTAAATTTGTTATTAAAATAGTTGTATTTACCTTCTGTTAATTTTAAACTCTTTAAAAGAGTAACAAAGACACTATTTTTTGAGTTCTTGCTGATTACTTTGGATGTTAATAATTCAATAAATGTTTGTTAAATATATTATTAAATAGATTCTTAGCCGTAGTAAGTAAAAATGAAGAAGCGGGACCAAGAATGGGGTAAAAATAAGGTTTTCTTTGTTAAAAAAAAGAAGGTAAAGTGACTACAAATCCTGGAGCTTTAAGGATTTTCCTGTGGTTTATATGATCCAGCCATTTGGTTTAAGCAACACCCAAAAGAATCAGAGGAGCATTCCAATTTGCCTTCGAGGAAAGTCCTGCTCTTTCTCATGTTGTATAATATGTGAGGTGGGATTCTTCATTCCCCCCCCTCCAAATATACTCCTTGTCTAGAATTGGAGAAGACTCTCAGCACCAGGACTTTCAAAAAATATAATTAAACTTTAAAATAAAATTTAAATAGACACTGTTCTGTGAGGGAAGAGCTGGATGAGGCAGAGATGAAAACTATCTTAAATTGTCAATTATCTCTGTTGCTATGCAATTCAGATGACACCGAGGTAAGTTGTTTCTACTTCAAAATCAGAGACATAATTGCCTCTTCCTGAAAAAAAACCTTAGCCAAATGACTAACTCCTTAGGCAGCTCTGAGTGATGTTTAACTTTTACTGGTATGCTCTTTGGGCCTAAGTGCAAATTCTCAAATGAATGTTTGGTGTACAATGAAAAAGTGAAGACATTTGCGGAATTTGTGGTCTTTTGTTGGTTCCTTCATGGAAGGATTACTGCAGAAATTCTAATTATGGTGTTCATTTAGATTACGGCATTTCCCCAATAATAGATGTTATATTAATCTTCAAGAATTATTTATAAATTTTTTCATATCCAAGGAAAACTTATGATTTCTAAATAATGTGCTCTGCCTCAAAATGTGTGTATGTGTAATATAGAAGTATTTGGCACAGTGAAGCTCAAACCTCATATTTCCGTAATTCCTCTCCTCAAACTGCTTAATGTCACATTGTATCCCACCATCTCCACTCAAAACATATCATCTAATTAACTCTTAGAGAGATACTGGCTGTCAGGAACAAAGACAAAAATAGTCCACAGATCATTGCTCTCCTACTCAGCCCATAGAAATGTATTCTTTCCACTACCAACAACATTTTGTTTCCCAACATAAATCTAACGATTGGGTACCCTTCTTTTCCGATAGCTATAATCATCATGATGGGCAAATCCTGAAAATAAAGTTGCCAGAATTATCTGGAAGAGTTCAGACTTAAAGCAATGATTCACTACCCTTCCTACAATAGTACTTTGTAAACAATTATCTCCATATTGATTCTTACAACTGCACAGATGTTTGTAGGCCGAACTGGTTCTTATGGGTGTTGACAAATTTACTGTGGGGTTGTGGGTACAGAAATAAAATTTTGTTTGCATAGTATCCAAAGGAAGCTGTATGAAGAAGCTACATCCAGTTTAAAGAATTGAGACCTAATGCTCTAGTGGAGAGGACAGGATTTTTTTTTCAGATGGAGGGCAACCAGATGGTAGGTCCTCACCATTTCCAGCAGTGTTGACCTGGGCCTATGCACTCAGGTGTCTGAGTTGTCTGCTGTCTCATCTGTGCAGTGGTGAGAGTTCCTGGGAAGTACCTCACGCAATGAGTGATGTGTGGGGAGCACTCGATAAATTTTAGTTTCCTTCTCTTAACTATTTAATATATTTAAATAAAAGTGTTTTTACTTCTTTAGAGTAGGTGTTAAAAATATCAAATGATCAAAGTAATTTAGAATTTCTAGAGCATTTTGAAAATTGTTTTAACATTCAGCGGCCCACTCAGCAATCCACTATTGACTGTAGCATTCTGCAAGAAGTTGGCTTTGACAAGCCAACATTTTCAAGAATTTGTCCTCATCTCTTGATGCCCAACTTGGAACATTGTAATTGTCTCCACATGCACCCCAAGAACCAGGGGGTTTTCAATGACTCCAGTGGGGGGACATCCCTAGAGCAGTGGATGGAAGGTGTTCCATACTAGAAAGATCCATAGATACAAGCAAACTCACTTCAAAGCCACACTGCTGTCCGCTCCAGTAAATATAAAATTAAACCATTCATACTGGGTTTTTCCAGCATGAGATTTTGATGTTAGCTTCTTTTCACATGCTGTTTAGTGAGCATTTGTTCACATTCATTGTTTTTTTAAATTTTTTTCTTTAAATTTTTTATTGTTCTTTCAATCACCATACATTACATCATTAGTTTTTGATGTAGTGTTCCATGATTCATTGTTTGTGCATAACACCCAGTGCTCCACGCAGAATGTGCCCTCTTTAATACCCATCACCAGGCTAACCCATCCCCCCACCCCCCTCCCCTCTAGAACCCTCAGTCTGTTTTTCAGAGTCCATCGTCTCTCATGGTTCATCTCCCCCTCCGACTTACTCCCCTTCATTCTTCCCCTCCTGCTATCTTCTTCTTCTTTTTTTATGCTGAGTGAAATAAGTCAATCAGAGAAAGACATGTATCCTATGACCTCACTGATATGAGGAATTCTTAATCTCAGGAAACAAACTGAGGGTTGCTGGAGTGGTAGGGGGTGGGAGGGATGGGGTGGCTGGGTGATAGACATTGGGGAGGGTATGTGCTATGGTGAGCGCTGTGAATTGTGTAAGACTGTTGAATCACAGATCTGTACCTCACATTCATTGTTTTTGATTTAGAAGGGTTGGGGTGCCTGGGTGGCTCAGTCAATTAAGCTTCTGCCTTCCACTCATGTCATGATCCCGGGGTCCTGGGATCGAGTCCTGCATCGGGCTCCCTGCTCAGCAGGGAGTCTGCTTCTCCCTCTGCTCCTCTCTGTCTCTCTCTCTAATAAATAAATAAAATCTTTTTTTTTTTTTTAAAGAAGGGTTTTAGGAATTCAGCTTACTAGAGAGTCATCTTAATTCTTCACTGCACATGGCCAGTGATAGGCCAAAGCAAGCAGGGCTTATCCTCATGAGGTCACATACTCCAGTTTCTCCAGCGACACTGAGGGGTCATTGCTCTCTTTCTGTCCCTGCAGGAAAAGGTCTGAAGAAGAGGAAGGGGATTCACATTTACCGAATTTAACTATTGCTAGGTACTAAACTGTGTACTTTATATATTTTTAAGTATTACACTTTATTTTCAGCCTATACTTAGATTAGGTTGGTCTGGTTTGTGTTTTAGTTTTCACCACTTCAGAGTTGAAGACACTATTCCAATTTGTCATATTCTTCCGAGGAATGAAATGGAATAGGGAAAGTTGAACTTTGGAGTAATGTATGTGATTAGGTCATGAAGAATGTGAAAACATGAAATTTGATTCACTATGTTAAGTATTACTAAAATTATTTTTTCTGACTCTAATGTAAATGTATGTTAACAAATATTTAGATAACACAGAAAAGCAAAAGGGAATTTTAATATGTACTACTAGAGATGGCCACTATTAATACTTTGTTATGTGACTTTCCATAGGTTCCTATTTTACACATATATCACACACATAATGCCATAGTATAAACATACAAATATAAACTTTGATATTTCATGTTCATTGAGTTTTTTAATTTTATTTTATTATGTTATGTTAATCACCATACATTACATCATTAGTTTTTGATGTAGTGTTTATGATTCACTGTTTGCGTATAACACCCAGTGCTCCATTCAATACATGCCCTCTTTAATACCCATCACCAGGCTAACCCATCCCCCCACCCCACCCCCTCTAGAACCCTCAGTTTGTTTCTCAGAGTCCATAGTCTCTCGTGGTTCGTCTCCCCCTCCGATTTCTCCCCCTTCTTTTTTCCCTTCCTACTATCTTTTTTTTTTTTTAACATATAATGTATTATTTGTTTCAGAGGTACAGGTCTGTGATTCATCAGTCTTACACAATTCACAGCGCTCATTATAGCACATATCCTCCCCAATGTCCATCACCCAGCCACCCCATCCCTCCCACCCCCCACCACTCCAGCAACCCTCAGTTTGTTTCCTGAGATTAAGAATTCTTCATATCAGTGAGATCATATGATACATGTCTTTCTGTGATTGACTTACTTTGCTCAGCATAATACCCTCCAGTTCCATCCACGTCATTGCAAATGGCAAGATTTCATTCCTTTTGATGGCTGCATAATATTCTGGTGTGTGTGTGTGTGTGTGTGTGTGTGTGTGTGTGTGTGTGTGTATACCACATCTTCTTTTCCATTCATCTGTTGATGGACATCTTGGCTCTTTCCATAGTTTGGCTATTGTGGACATTGTTGCTATAAACATCGGGGTGCACGTACCCCTTTGGATCACTACATTTGTATCTTTGGGGTAAATACCCAGTAGTGCAATTGCTGGGTCGTAGGGTAGCTCTATCTTCAACTGTTTGAGGAACCTCCATACTGTTTTCCAGAGTGGCTGCACCAGCTTGCATTCCCACCAACAGTGTAGGAGGGTTCCCCTTTCTCCGCATCCCTGCCAACATCTGTCGTTTCCTGACTTGTTAATTTTAGCCATTCTGACGGGTGTGAGGTGGATCTCATTGAGGTTTTGATTTGGATTTCCCTGATGCCAAGGGATGTTGAGCACTTTTTCGTGTGTCTGTTGGCCATTTGTATGTCTTCTTTGGAAAAATGTCTGTTCATGTCTTCTGCCCATTTCTTGATTGGATTATTTGTTCTTTGGGTGTTGAGTTTGAGAAGTTCTTTATAGATTTTGGATACTAGCCCTTTATCTGATAGGTCATTTGCAAACATCTTCTCCCATTCTGTTGGTTGTCTTTGGTTTTGTTGACTGTTTCCTTTGCTGTGCAAAAACTTTTTATCTTGATGAAGTCCCAATAGTTCATTTTTGCCCTTGCTTCTTTTGATAATATATTTCAAATTCTTCATAGTCTTCATCCCTGGAAGCAAATACTTTTGTGTGTCCCAGATGAATTTGCTATGTATATTCCAACAAGTTTCCCACATAAACAGGCACTTGATTTTTCTTTTTACATAATTGGCAGCATGCATTGCACATGAGTCTGTGCCTTATGTTTTAAATGTCAAGTCTGTTCATATCAGTGTCTACAGCATCTGCACTGGTTGGTTTGTATTGATAAACTCATTGATAGACATTTATATGTTACAGTGAAATTGTAATTCAAATCATCATAATTTTCAAAGCTACACATCCAAAAACCACTAGAGCCATGTTTCAAATAAATGTGATCTGCTTTCAGAGTCTATGATTTTAGCCAGTAAGTCATGTTAATTCCAGTTTTTTCTTTTTGTAGCTTCTGAATACTACAGATTGATTTCTGGATATTTTACCTATTTGTTAATTTTTTTAAAGATTTTATTTATTTACTGAAGAGAGAGTGAGAGAGAGAGAGCACAGAGGGAGAGGAAGAAGCAGATTCCCTACTGAGTGGGGAGCCTGACACAGGACTCGATCCCAGGACCCCAAGATCATGACCTGAGCCCAAGGCAGACGCTTAACTGACTGAGCCACCCAGGTGCCCCTACCTATTTCTTAATCTTAAATCCAATACTTTATTTTCTAATATTTTCTAACTGATTATTTTTAACTGAGTTTATCATCTTATTGAATTATTGTTTCCAATATTTTTCAGTCAATTTTCTTTGACTTTCCAGGTATCATCCTCAGCTGAAAATAGTGATAATTTTGGTTTCCTCTTTTCCAGTCTATATACCTCTTCTGCATTTCTCCTGTCAAATCATATTGAGTAGTGCTTCCAGGAAAATACTAGATAACAGTGCTGGTAGTATTCATCGTTGTTTGTTTCTGACTTCAGAAGAAACTATTGTTTTTTAAAAGAAAGTCTAATTGCCATCAATTAGGAAATAAAAGCACATGAAACCCAGGGCATCTACTATTCTTTCTGATATGCCTATCTTATTTTTGTCTGATGGAATCTATTCATATTAGATTAATGCTTTCCACTCTGAACAATTGGTTATTCTATCTCACTTCCTGAGATAGAAATTCCATTGGAAGTAATCTTTTTGTTCAGTGTTGTAATGTGATAAAATTTCTACTTAGTAATAATTAGAGAATTTGATATCCAATTTAAAATAAAATTTCTTTGGAAGAAAAGGCATCACGCCTGGATCTTATACGAACAGCGGCTCAGTTGTCCTCTACAACACTAAAGCTTGTATCAAAATAACTCATACATGCTTCTTTAAGCCAGGCAGAAATAACCTCACGAAGGGCTGTGAGCATACAAAATCATGATGCTTGCACTGCCACAAGTGATTCTGCTAGGCAGAAGATTAGAATGCAGGTGCACTTTGCATCCAAAACAAAGTTACCCTAATTATGCATATTTTGCAAACATTTAAAAATTTAAAAGTACAATGTGTTGAATTATTGAGCTTAATTCCCTAACTCTGACAACAAACTAGTGAAGGATGTCTTATGTTTCCCACTACAAAAGCTGTCAAATGAGAAATCAGGCCTCTCGCCTGGAAGTCAGTTTAGGTACACAGTGGCTGGGGCCCCCTGCTGACCATGCATCTCCCAAAGCCTGACATCAATCGATTGCACACAACAGTGGTTGTACAACCTCCCAGGACAATTGGGACAGAAGAGAAGAAAGCACATCTTCCTTCTCTAACTCCTCAGTATATGCTTCTGCATTCTGCGAAGTTGGAAGAAGAAAATCTGGGTTATTATGTGCTAGAGTTATTACATTGCATCCTTATCCTTTGACTAGTCAATACTTACAAGGTTATTGTTTGAGAGAATATGAACTATTCATTTGAAGTAGGACCTCAGATGCTATTGATCAAAGTGTTTGATTAAACTGTGTTTTCAAATGTGTATATGTAAGGATTTAAAAAAAAAACCCAGTAGTTAAGGGGCACCTGGGTGGCTCAGTCGTTAAGCGTCTGCCTTCGCTCAGGTCATGATCCTGGAGTCCTGGGATCGAGCCCCACATTGGGATTCCTGCTCAGCGGAAGCCTGCTTCTCTCTCTCCCACTCCCCCTGCTTGCGTTCCCTCTCTCACTGTGTCTCTCTCTGTCAAATAAATAAAATCTTAAAAAAAAAAAAAAGACTTACAGAGAAAAGAATATTCACCAATCACACAGTCTGTAACCTAACAGAATACACTAACATTGCCCTATTTCCTCCTATTTTCTTGTCATTGTTATCTTTGGACACTTCAAATTAGTCTTTTGTTATAATATTTTCTGAAGCTCTGATATTAAGCAATCCCACATTTGAAGTTTGAATCCAATTATTTACAACATTGATATTTACTTTTTATATGTAATGCCTAAAACAAATTAATATTCACAAAGGAGAGCTGTTTACACACACATGAATGCCATCCTTTTTATGATGCTAATACAAACTGTAATCTATTGAAAGATAAGAAGTTAACAGTCCAAAACAATAATTCTCTGAAAATACTAAAATATAAAAAAATACTCCATATGCACTTGAACATTTAGCCCATTTTCTGCTATTGCTAGTTAGTGACTTTGAGGGGGAAAAAATCAAAAGACCTTTGAGTAAACAAATATAATATTTGGCCATGAAAGTGTAAACAGTGACGCTTAAAGTGATATAAATAACCCTTGGAAACAATTATTCTGTTCTGATGTTATCCTAGATCCCTGAACAGAGAGAATGAGTTTTGAGTCAGCCACCTGATAATGGGTGAGGCAGTTAACACATTCAGACTTGTTTTCTCAGCTGTAATATCAGTGTGCGTGTGCATGAGTGTGCGCGTGTGTGTGTGTGTGTGTGTGTGTATGTGTATCTGGTGGAGCAACATTACTAAATAATGTTATGATCCCTTTCTAGTTCTAACCTTTCATGTTTGTGGGGCTGATTATTATACTTTTCTTCAGCTCTCCATTTAATAAATTTGATCCATTTTAGACTCTGCTTACTCTGTGCGCTCTAATTTGGCAATTGTATTCACTCCCATGATCCCAATCTTACTACTTAATCCTGAACTCTTGATTCATTTTCTTAACTGCCCCTGAACATTCCAATCAGGTTGCTCATTCAGTCATTCCTTCATTTATTCAACACATTATTTTCTTTTTTATATTTTTATCTTATTGTGTATTTATTATATGCCATGTCATAGGGATTAAGTGGAAAGGAAGATTTTAGAAGTTGTCTACTTTACAGGCTTTCAATTATAAAATGAATAAGTCACAGGGGTAAAAAGAATTGCATAGGGAATATAGTTAATGGTATCATGGCAGTGTTGTGTGGTGACAGATGGTAGCTACACTGGTGGTGAGCATACGTATGTTATAAAACTGAAACTAATGTAACATTGTGTGTCAACTGTACTTCAAAAAAATTTTTTTAAATAGTTTATCAAGAGATAAAAAAAGGCGTCTACTTTAATAAAATATACGATTTTTTTAAAGCTTTGTTATGTTCCCAAACTTCCCTCCAAAATCTGTGTTTAGTCCTACATTCCCATCATTTAATGAATGCCACCAAACCACATCTCAATTTATGACACTCCCTGAGACAAGGGACCATGAAGGTTTTGATCACTCCGTTTACATTCAGTCCCCAAGTCTTAGGATTTCTATCTTAGAAATAATTCTCCTACATCACTGCCATTGCCTTAGAATGCTCAACAAACCTACATTAAGCATCTAATTTGTTAATATTATTCTGCCTAAAGACTCACAAGTCGTTATGAAGTTTCACTTCCACACATGCATCATTTCACATTTAAGGCACACTGACCCCTCAATTCTCTCTCTAACCAGACAGAATGAGTCATACTCTTAGTACCTCCATGTGCTTAGTTTTCCAACGTGAAAGATTCTAGGATTAGCCAAAGGCACTCTTATAACTACATACCTACCCAACACAAACCATTTCAATAAAAATTAGATTTGTGTTTACAACATGACATGCAAGCTATAAGCCACAAAGAACATAGATTACACAAGGGGCTGAGCAAAATCTATGCAGCATGGTACATATAAAAGGTACAATTTGCTAAAGTAGGCTGTTTTTCAACTCCTATCACTCGTATGTGTTTTTGTTGCTCACGATATTGTATCTCAACCGCTATTGTCAAAGACCATTTTCAAATATAAAGGAAAGAAATATTAAGGTATGGATCCATGTAAATGCATGAAAAGTGGCTATTACATATTTTAAGTAGCTGATGGTAAATGGTAACCTTGATGGGAGTCAAATGCGAAAAGGAAAATGAAACGAGTTCTGCCTGATTAGTTCTCTAAATGTCACTTTATTGGAAAAGATCATATAAGCAGGGCTCTTTTTTTTTAATCTCTCCATAACTCTTAATGTTTTATTGAAGTTTGAAGTTCTTCTTTAAAATATCTGAAATTTGAGGGGCGCCTGAGGGCTTCAGTCATTAGGCGTCTGCCTTTGGCTTGGATCATGATCCCGGGGTCCTGGGATGGAGCCCTGCATTGGGCTCCCTGCTCGGCGGGAAGCTTGTTTCTCCCTCTCCCACTCCCCCTGCTTGTGTTCCCTCTCTCTCTGTGTCTCTCTCTGTCAAATAAATAAATAAAATCTTAAAAAATAAAATAAAATATCTGAAATTTAAAAAACTTGAGGTTTGAATTTTTTCTTTGAAAAATTTGGTACACAGAGGAGTAACAATTTTTGGCCCCAAGAGGAACTGAACCTAATGATTTTTTTCCAAGTTTCTGAAGCTTTTCCCTACCCTTTTTCCTCTAGTTCTTATGTGACATAATGAGGGTTCAAGTTTCTCAAAGAGCTAAATAAGGAAGCAGCTGGTGGAGAAGGGACAGAAAGTAAGGAAGGAGGCAAAGCTTAGTCATGATTCCGAAGACAAATCCCCTCGAAAGTGGAAGATCAGCATTGTTTGTTGCCCCCCATCAGTGTGACCATTTCCTGACAGAGCTGGATGCATGAAATATTAGTATTTTGTTTTTTTCAGAGTGGAAGGAATGAGGTAGACTCATCATTGTACCTCACAATCTCTTTCTACCCATGACATAATTAGTAAAAAAATTTCATGAACTTTAGATTTTTCTTAAACTTTGTCTCTAGTTTCTTATCATTTTGAATTTATTAATGTCAGTTTTGCAGAAAGCACCTCACACTTTGATTCAAATATCACTATGTCAACCAACAATATTTGCCCGAACATTTTGTAAGAATTTACAATGTGCCAAGCATTGTTCTAAACACAGTAAAGGGATTAACTGATTTAATCTTCAAATCAATCTTACCAGCAGACTTTTTAAAAATATTTTAATCTAAAATGTATACACAAACGAATGGAGGCGCACAGAGATTAAGCAATTTGCCCAAGGTCATAGAGTAAGGAAACATTGCAGGTAGGATCGGAGCCAGCAATCTGGCTCCAGAGCAGATGCTTAAAAGCCATGGAATGACTCGTTGGCTTTATAAAATTTACCTCGTGGATCTGGATTTGAAGCAGAAAATCAATAATACTGAGGAATGTCCACCTTATAGGGCCATTTCATAAATAATCATGGTAAGTTTCTAGGAGGGAGGAGAAGTTTAAAGAGACCACAGAAATCTAACTTATTATGGAGACTGAAGAGATGCAAGCACAGGATGAATTTCATAAATATTAGCACTTCAACTGGCTGTTCTCTCTTTTCTGAACTAAAGCAGCTACAGACTCTGATCTCTGATCTGATCAGATTTGCCGCGCCCCCTGCCCCGCCGCCGCCCCTGCTCCCCCCAGCCTCTTCTTGGTCTAATGGTTTTGCAGATGGTTTTGCAGGAGTGAGGTTGGTAGGCTCAAATCCAAGCTCAAATTGAGTTTTTTTCTTTGTAAAATAGTAATGGTATCTAGCACTAGAGTTGTTGACGGGATCAGGGCGATACTCCACGTAATATTTAGCATAGAGCCTGGCACAAAGTAAATAATGTCAGCTACTAGTGTTGATCTTAAAAGTCTTATTATTTCTTTCACAACTTTTTACCTTGTCGCCGACTCTCCCTTTCCCAAGCTGCTGGATCACCTTCCTAACATTTAAGCTAATTTCTAATTGATGATGATCAGTAGCCAAAGTCTTTGCTTACCTACACTGAGATATCTTTCTTGTTTATAAAAAAGTCATCCACCATCTCAGTTGAACATCTTTTGGGAAACAGAATGTTTCTTTGGATGGTGAGGCTAGGCCAGCCTTCAGGTTGGGAAGTATTTTGTGAGTCAGTGCCCTCGGACAAACAAAAGGACATGTTCTATTTTGAAACAGAAGGCTGTTTCATTTAAGTTTGGGATTAAACAAAGGAGAAGAGGGAGATAATAGTCAGGAGCATCTACTCTGTGTTTGGGGCTGGATAAACATGCTCACAAACAGTCTCATTTCATATTTCCAGTGACGGGTGAAGATTTTATACCCCCCCACCATGTTACAGATGACAACAAGGATTAAGTCACCTCCCCAAGCACCACACTTCTCTATTTGACTCAAAGTTTATGAGCTTTCTATAGCTCAAAGCAGTGTATCTGAGCAGACATCATTAAGACAATTCAAAATAGTCTGGTGACTCAGAATAGACAATTCTGAAAGAAAAGGCACAGAAATCATCGTTCAAATAACAATAAGACCTTTGCAAACAGTAAAACTGGTTTTGCAGAATGCCTAGAGCTGAAAATAAATAAAAAGAATTGGTAATCCTCAAAATTTTGCATTCTAAAATTATTCAGTATGTTCTTCAGAGCTGAAATGATAGAATTATTGTAATGTTTTCATCTATTTGTGGGAAAATGATCGTCTGGATAACCAGGATCCAGAGCTCCCCTCAATACTACAAATACAATACCACCAGCATTCTCCCCTTTAAATTCATATTTTGTGTTTTCTTTCCCCTTTCAAGGTGGTTCTTGTCATTAATTTTTTTTATTACTTTTCTCATCCTTTCTCCCACCCTTATCCCAGGATGAGCTCAGCAAAACTTGCAAGATCAATACTTAGAAATAAATACAATATTCAGCCAGGCTTGTCTATATTTTCCTAAGAAAGAAAGCTTATTAGAGCTTTACAAATAGAACAAGAATTGTCCCCTCCAGATTCAGGAGTAACATTTGTCCATCCTATGGGAGAATATAGCTAGCATTGCTCTTTTGCATTCAGTCTATTTAGTCTTGGGGCCCAGCATTATTTTGCTCTTCCTCCTTATCTTTTGTAGTTCATATTGCTTATTCACCTCATATATTCCCCTGATATACAGATGAGGTCAGCATTCATTTAAGGCTCCTCACTTCTTACGAAGATGTATGTGTGTTAAGAGCATAGTGTTTTTCAGGCACTAACATGCATATAAAATTAGTTTTCTATCTTGTGTTGTCTGACCATGCTTAGCTTAGCTGTATTAATCTTTTTGCCTCCAACTGGACAGTTAGTGCCTTCATTCATGTTACAAATATTTATTGACTGCCTCATATACCAGGCACAGTAGAGACTGACTAGGCTATGGTTTCTCCAGTACAATCTGGCCAAAGCTGGACAGATAGTTGGTGGTAGTTGATACATATGCAGTTAAATTAACAATGAAAATATGAAACCCATGCCAACAATAGCCTATCTTCAAAGCCACAGAGAATGGTTTAGTTAAAATCATCAGTTTTGTCCATACCCATGATATGGACAGAAGCCAGATTGTAACAGTTATTTGAAGCATGTATTATAAGGCAGGGTGAATTTCTCTATACTTTCGTCATAATTACCAGTCATAAATGCAGCTCTGGAAATCAAATTAATAGTTATGAACTCTAGTTCATAAATATGTAAGTCAATAAACACGCATTTATTTATTCATTCAACAAGCATTTGTAGCGCTTGTCATGAGCACCGAGCATGTGCTGTGCCACATATTAAGGAGCAGGACAGAGAGATATCTTACATTCTAGGGGGAAGATGGATATTCAAACAGAAAATTTCAATGAATTGTCACAGTTATCAGTGCAGACATGTACAACAGACTATGAAAGAATAGGACAACATATACAATTTTCTTCTTTATCGTGGAGTGGAAATCAGAGATGCAACAGCTTGGCGAGCACTAATCTGGTATTCAAAGTGATGACCAGAGGTTTGGAGGACAGGCAAAGTGTGCAGTGGGCTGCCGGGGGAGGGGGGAGCATGGGAGACTCTCAGAGGCAAGAGATATTGCAGGCAAAGGCAGCAAGCCATTGTTTTCCAAGGTTGGAGTGTCTTGTAAGTGGACAAAGTAGCGGGAAGCACAGTGGGGCAAGCATAGGACCTGTAAAGAGGCCAGTCTGTGAGCCAGGGGTGGAGCTCGAACATAATCTTATGAATGGTGGTAAGACCCTGAAAAGTTGAAGTGGAGATCCGGCATAATCTACTTTGAAAAGCAGAAGAGGAATATAGAGGCACCAATACTGGAGGCTGGGAAGACCTGTTAAGAATAGAATAGTACTAAGAAGTGTGGGTACCTCTCTGTGCTTGGGGCAAAATCACAGCATCATTGTCTTCTGAGAGTTTCTATTCCTTCCTGTCCACCCTCCCAAAAAGTGAAGAGGGAAACAAATAATTTACGCTTAGGTAGATAAAACAGCCATAACCTAAAAACTTTTAAAAATTATGTAATTACCTCCAACTGGTGATTACCAGGTATTTTATGAAAAACAAAACTTGGGAGCTTTCTGCTTTTTCTCTGAGACTTACAAAAAATAAAAACAATGAGATTTGACATTTTTTGAGATGTTATCTCTGCTTCTTCAGTTAATATTGTGTGTGGGTGTGGGTGTGGGTGTGAATTTAAACATACATTTTCTGGGAAAGAATCAGCCATGTGGAAATAAGGCTGTTTTGTTTGTTTGTTTGTTTGTTTGTTTGTTTGTTTGTTTGTTTGTTTTGGGGTTTTCTTTATAAGTCATACTTGTGACCAGGAAGTTGTACTTAGTTGGCTACATTTGGCTCAGTCCATAGTGATGTCTTAGTCCGTTTTCAGTTAAGAAAAAACAAAACAAAACAAAACAGAGAACACTCTAAATACCCCAAAGAGAATGGTATCTGATGTAGAGATTAGTTGTTTACAGATCACAGCAAAGCCTGCATGGTCAGAGGTCAGACAAACCCATTTCTGGTTCCAGGAAATCTGGCGGTTTTAACAGTTTCAAGAAACCACTACAGATGAGCCCATGGCTTCATTGCTCATAGTACTCAAGCAGGTGATTTGTAGAATGTCTGGGATCTACTGACATGTCACCTATCTGCTCTCAACTGAAGTTCGGTTAGCACCCATCACTGTCAAAGGAGTAGTGATGTCTACTTCTCTTCTACCTTTTAAGCTGCGTATATCTCTCAGTGGCAAAACCTAAGCTAGAGATGGCGAGAGAGCCCATCAAATATAATTTCCAGGCTTCCAGCCTTGCCACACAAACAGCATGGGTAGAAAAAATGAGAACGGTATTCAGATGACAGCGGACATGCTGGATCACATGGTTGTGCCACGCTGGGGGTCATCCACACTGATGTGGCTTACATGTACAAAGAGAAGCTCAAGGCTCAGATAGGAAGGGAAGAGATTCTAGGGAAGTTTGAACACTTAATAAGTATAAGGCTATAATAATCAACACTAATTGCAGTAAAATGTAGTCACTAACTAATTTAAGAATTATTTCTGAATAGTGTTATCCAGCTTGAATATCTATAAATTTCATTTTAATCTTTTAACTTGTGAATACTTAAAACTACAAGTTGAATTTCATCTGCAAAAACTGCAATTAATCCATCAGTGAAAAGGAACATTGAACAAAATGCCAATTATTTTGGAAATACATAAATATAATTCATAATGAAGCTATCATATAATATAGGTACTCTATGCAGAGGACTATGTTTTTCAAGGCTGATTTTGAGGGTTTTTTTGTTTCGAAATTTAGTTACTAGACATCTTCCATTGAGACCTGTTTTCTCCTTCTTTTTTTTTAAACCTGCAGAGTTAAATTGCACAGTAAGGACTTATTAAATATGAAATAGGTTCTCTAAAATTATTTTTTCCCATACAGATAATTAGAAAATGTTAAGTTTGTTTTCTATTTAAATTTAATTTGAAATAAATTATACATAAATGGAATATTAGTATTTTTTCTAGAAATTAGCTAATTATTTCTTCTTATATTAAAAATAGAAGACATTTTTATTTACATTATAAAATCACTTATTAGCAATATAAACTGTGGCTAATATCATAAAGATGACTTTTATAAATATGATTCTAATTATGTCCCTCAGCATAGAACACAAAAATAAATTCCTTATTATAAAAAGGAAATAATTATGTTAAAACTATAGTGTTCCTGTTGCCGTAATAAAAATAATAATAATAATAATAATCAATCTTAATTGCCGTGATGAAACTCAAGTAATGATCTCTAAAATTTGTGTTTCATATAAATCCCACAGTTAAAGTGCTTGCTTTGGGGCATCTGGGTAGCTCAGTCAGTTAAGCGTCCAACTTTTGGTCATGATCTTGGAGTTGTGACCTTGGGGTTGTGAGATCGAGCCCCATGTGGGGCTCTGTGCTCAGCATAGAGTCTGCTTCAGATTCTCTCTCCCTCTCCTTCTGCCCCTCCCCACCCCTCACACGTGTTCTCTAAAATAAATAAATAAAGTCTTTAAAAAATATATAAGGTGCTTACCTTTCAGTATCATTTAAATAATAGTAATAAAATCTAAAAGGAATCAATTATATGTAAAATCCTAACCAAAATAATATAATTCAATAATCATGAGACCTGCTTCATAGGACTGTTATAATAATAAAATGAAGTAATCGATGGATATTATTGTTATTATTCTTGCTACTAAGGAGGGATTATCGAATGCTTCTTAGAATGTAGAGAAAATTACAAAATGTGTGCCATTGATGTAATAAGAAAACAAGAGTAAAATTAGAAAATAAAATATTGATATACTGTTTATAATACTAAAAAAACAGGTTTATTACCATTTCTGATTTCATTTCATGACACAGGGTTTATTGTAACTTATAACCAGAATCTTACCTACTTTACTTATTGAATTCGTGACTATAATGAAGCAGGAACTCTACTAAGAACTAGAAATACTTAGGAGGTGTTTTTCAATGAAGGTTGAAAGGTAATTAATATGAATATGTTCTATTGGTGCTTACAGTCAAATGGTGAGGACAAGCATTAGTGAAATATTCAGACAAACAGCTCTCTCACTGTTAATTGTGAAAATGGTAATGGTGGAGATGTACAACGCTCTTTAAGAATAAATAACATAGTGATGTGACTCAAACTTGATGTCCAGAATGACATTTAAAATAAAATCTGAAATATGTATAATTAGGAGTTCTGCAGGCCAATAAAAAGAAGATGGAAGGAAAGAAAAGGTGTCAGCAGCAGTGATGAAGAGGCTATATGAGTGAAGAAGAATTGTGGCACATTGATGTAATGGAGGAATAATAATAATAATAATATGTTACCTGCTATTTGGGAACTCCCATTAGGAAGGTGACCACCTGTGAGAGACTCAGTGAATGTGAAACAAAACAAACCTATACAACATTAAGGTTTGGATTATGTTCATGTCTCACACACTCTGATGACAACAAGACAAAACAAAAATTCAGAAACTCATGAAGCCAGTCCTGGGTTTATTATTTGTTTGAATTTACAAAATTTGTATACAGGGACTTGACATTATCTTGAGTGTTTCTCAAAGTGGAATCCCAAGACCATATGAAAAACAATCAACAAAGAAGCTTATTAAAATGCATTTTCCTGAACTTCTGGATGTCGTATTCAGACATACAAGATGAGAATCTCTGAAGTGAAACCCATACATTTGCACTTCACTAAACTTCCCTGATTATATTTATGCATGCTAAAATTTTGAGAATCACAAATGTAGATGCAGGGGTACACTTTTACTGTCTCCATGTCCCTGCCAAGATAATAAAGAAATCATTTCTGCTTTCTTTGCCACTTGAAGAAAGCTGGAATAAGCACCCTAGAATTCTCCATGACCTTTACTTTCTTCCTTCTACCGGAGGAAGTACACCTTATCTGATTGGTAAAATTAAGGAAAGTCTGACATTCATAGAGTCCACTGACAAAGGCAGAATCACTGCATTAAAATGAAATAGAAATGGCTTTCTCATTTTCCTTTCTCTTGAATTATCACTGTCTTAAGCAGAACAATTTTTCTCCTCCTCTTCAGCTATCACGTGATAAACTCACTGGGCAGACCTCTTTCTCCATGGAAAAGTTTGCAATCTTGGGTGAAAGGGTATCTAAATTCAGTTTAGAGGTAGAGATAGGAGGCAATGCCACGTCTAATCCAAGTTCATCAGAAATTTTTGTATTACAGGTAGTAAAGCTGTTACTTTTATTTTATTTGCCACCTTGCAACTTGATCAGAGGCCAGGATGTGGCAGATGAAGGACTGGTACCCTATATCTTCCAACACATTAAAAGTTAAGTAAACATCTCTACAACTTCTAGGAATTTTACCTTCAAAAAAGGAAGAATATATGATGCTTTTTTAAAAGTCTATGACTATACTTAAGTTTATCAAGTTAATACAAAGAATATAAGATCCCTGATATTAACCCTTAGTACAATTAAAGTATCAAGGACCCCTCCCACATATGTATTATGTTATGCCACATCTTTAACAATATTGAAAATGGATGGGAGGAAATCTTTAGTGCAATAATTCAAAACAATTTCCCATAAGTGAAAGCCATGGGTTTCAGACTAAAGGGCCCAGAGAGTGGCTAGATAAAAGCAGCTTGGCTTAAGGTCCATGATTTTGAAACTTCAGAACACTGAGGTAATGAGAGGATTCTGGAAGCTTCCAGAAGACTGGAGAAAAACAGCTCACATGCAAAGGATGAAGAATCAGAATGCTTTTTGACTTTTCAACAACTCTGGGAGCTAGAAGGTAATGGAGTAATGGAGTAATGCCTTTAAAATCTGGAGGATGATTTGTAAACTAAAACTCTATGTGTAGCCAAACTATCAATCAACTGTGAGGGTAAATCGAACAATGCAGGGTCTCCCATTTATTTATCTCCCATAAATCCTTTCTTGGTAAGCTACTGAAGAACATTCTCTATCAAATCAATGGGTTAAATTGATAAAGGGCACGACTCTGAGTATGGAAAGCAGAAGTACTGATGCCGGTATAGAGAAGATTAATGGTGAAGGGAAATGGGAGAATTCTAACAGTGGACCAGATGTGCAGGGTGATAAGCCTAGACAAAAGATCTCCAAGATGGCTACTCCAAGAAAAGGAAAATTCGACTAGCAAGTCGCCTCATATGATTGGCTTTGTGGAAAATAGTACTGAAAAGCATTGCTTGGTATAGAAAGAATTAGGAACAGGTACCAGGAAATAAGTAAAGAGGAAAACAAAGCAATTATTAAATCCTAAAAAAAATAGCACAATCACAGTACATTACACATAATCACAATACATTACAACCCTCATCTGTGAATAACATTTTCATGAGTATAAATTATAACACCAAATATCAATATATTAAAATTTTCAGGGATGGGAGAGGAGAACAATATAGGATGGTAAGTGAGTAAGCTAAATCATCACACTGTAATGGGAAAACAGTAATATCTAAAACTGATAAATCAGACATAAATATATTAAGTACTTAAAAATACAATGATGTATAAGTGCCAGAATATGGAATTCAAGTTTTCAGGTGGTTGATCCTGGGATGGATGAAGGATGAAGTTGGGAAAGTTCTTGCAGGTAACTATGATATAGGTGTTTGGGTACCATTTGCATAATTAAACTATGTTCATGTATTCTTTCAGAAAAAAAAAATTTTCATAAAAATAATTTTAAGGATTTAACTAATATGCAATAATATAATTAAATATAAAATGCTTAACACTTATAATAATCTCATAATAAATGAGGGAGAAAGAAAAATATTTCTCCCCCATCAGATTAGCAAAGTTTATAAAGAAGAGCGAATGAGAGTGTCAAGATTTGATGAGGATATGCGGAAAGGTCGGTGAGGATATGAAATGCTCAGGAAGACAATTTAACAAAGTAACTCAGGAATCCATGAGATGTACTTTTGTGAACTACAGAAACTTTGCTTTTCTCTCTTGACCTAGAAGAAGAAATGGACAGCTACGCAAAAGTCAAAGATAGCCATTGTTTAGCCGTTTGATTGTAACTGTAACCTAAGAAGCGACTACGGAAGATTGGTCAAATCAAGTCGTTGTTAAAATAATTTCTTCTTGAGGCTTTCTCATAGCAGGCCAATTAAAATGGAAACTCTCATTCTCCTTAGCTAGTCTTCTGAAAACTTCCACATAACACTTATATGCATCTGACGTACATGGCTTATCTGGCATGGTTTACTCCCTGGTTTACTTATGGCAGCCTCTTCCCACTAGACTGTAAGCTCCATGAGGAGAGAGACTTTTAAAATTTCCTAACTGGGTGGTTCAGTTGGTTAAGCATCTGCCTTCAGCTCAGGTCATGATCCCAGGGTCCTGGGATGGAGTCCCACATCGAGTCCTGCATTGAGTCCCGCATCTGACTCCCTGCTCAGTGGGGAGTCTGCTCCTTTCTCTCCCTCTACCCCTTCCCTGCTCGTGCTTGCTCTCTCTCACATTCTCTCTATCTCAAATAAATAAATAAAATCTTAAAAATAAATAAATAAATAAATAAAATCTTAAAAAAAATTCCTATCTGTATCAACAATACCTAATGGTATTGTATTAACACAATATGCTTAATGAATATTTTTATTAAAATAATATAACAGAATAATATGTAGATGTTATTTTATAATGTAGAATTAAGTTTATTGATCTGGAGATGTATTTACTATATATTAAGTGAGAAAAAAATAGAGCATGATATAGGGTGTAATTTGACTTCAATAAGATTGCAAATATTTGCGTGCATACAAAAGGAAGAGAATCAAATACATTATGTCATTTTATGCATTCCTATTTTACCTATCTTTATTTCCTGAACTTTTTCTAAGGGACATGTATTATATATGCCATGAAAAATAAAAACAAATTCATGTTTAATTCATAAGATAACCATTATGTGTCCAGGTATTTTAGGAATGACAATGATATACTCTACTCTTTTCCCGTAACGCCTCTATAAAGCAGATTCCACGTTGATTTAGTAAATGTAACACCTTGACTACTGTTCAAGCACCTCACCCTCCCCAAGACCAGAAGCAATTGCTCTGGTAGGCAATATTATTGGCTGACAACAACTTCACAATTTACAAACTGACTACCAATTACTAGGAATGAGGTTTATAAAACATAAATGAAAGTCAATAGTCATCTCCTGAGCAACAGAAGAAGAGCAATTTTCTGACTAAAACCTCCTCTACCATCTCATAACTGGCTTTTGCTGCACTGTATTCAGCTACCCTTTAATGGGGCCACCTGGTCCCTGAATAAGCATCTAAGACACTCAAAACTCTTCTGAGAAAGACAGTCCAGAGTGTGATTTAAGAGTTAGGACCTAACTCCTTGGTTTTGAATTCCAGCTCTACTGCTTAATAGCCACGTGTCGACTTGGGTCAATTTGTATAAATTCACTGAGCCCCAGTCTTTCTCAACTGTGAGGCCAATTGGCGTACTACTCCTTAACATTCTTATAAGTTATTACATGACTTAAAACATAAATTATTACCAATAGTGCTTAGCAAATCTCTCCCTATGCATTGACTAATTATATTCATTATATTTACCCATATATAGGAATATATATCCATATTAGCATTTACTGATACATATTATGGGTGTGTATTTTATATATATATATATATATATATGTAATTTTAATATAAGTAGGATTTACTATTTATAACCACATTGGATACCAAGGGTTAACTAGGGAGTTCCTATCCTGATTTGGGCAATGACCTAGGATTAATGTTAATGTCTCATGAGGACATGAGTACAAATATTAATGGGTAACAAAACCAAAAATTATTTTTTTGAAACAAGAAGAATTATTCACAGAATAAAATAAGAGCGCCAAGAAGGTAGAGGGAGAAAGGGCAGGTATCAAGTAGTCCAAAAGGATAGAGGGAGGATGTCTTGGAATTTGTGTTAGAAGTTGAAAATGGCAAAAAGAGAATTTAAAGGAAGAATGTCAACAGTGTCAGAGATTGTAAACAAAATTTTAAATTTATTTTGACTTCTACTTTATTGAAAAACCAAAAACTGGAGAAATTTTTTTTTCTGGGACTATTTCTCTGAATTACCACCACACACAGGCTAAGTTATGTGGGTTACACGGATCTTCAGACAGAGATTACTTCTCTGGTAATGAAGTACCAAGCTGAGAATTTCCTCCTTCTGAGATGCATATCTTGCTTCTAGCCCAACAAATCAAGAGAAACAACCAGGCAGTAAGGACAGTATGTTTCTTCACAGTATGAGGTTCCGTATGTTTGTTTTAGAGTCTGCTTTCAGCCTTCATGTTCTCTGTGTTTTTGGATAGGTTGATTTTTTTCCCCCATCCCCATGGCCTCAGTCTCAAATAGCCATTGAAAGAAGGATTGGAAATGTCAACCAGAACAGTTGTGCTCACTATGCATTCCACATAGCGGGCTGACGCGAGAATACCATTTTGTAATATGGATGTGGGCAAGCATTATGCCTGCAGCTTTCTAACTTGTTGATACTGCTTTTTACTTTGAAAGAAAAACTTAGTTTTTCTTTTTTCCTGTTTCTCACCAGAAAGTAATTTCCTTTAGCTTGAACAGCAACCATTATGGCTTCTGTTCTGTTTTCTCTGCCATTACTTATAACATTTCTTAATGTTTTCATACAATCTAAATTACATATTTTAGGGGATGTCTGGGTGGCTCAGTCAGCTAAGCATCTGCCTTCAGGGTCCTGGGATCGAGTCCCAAATCAGGCTCATAATTCAGCAGGGAGTCTGCTTCTCCCTCTGCCTGCCACTCCCCCTGCTCGTGCTCTCTCTCTCTCTCTCTCTCTCTCTCTCTGATAAATAAATAAATAAATAAAATGCATTACATATTTTGGGAAGGATTGAGGCCCAGCTATGATCAATATTCTACTCACTATTCAGAAACCAAAGATAGGCATTCTTTGAGGAAACCTGCAACTGGAGAACTCTAAATGTTGCTGGGATTTCATGAAAGGAACATGGCAATTAGAATCAAAATACTGTCGTGCCTGGGTGGCTTAGTCGACAAGCGTCTGCCTTCGGCTCAGGTCATGATCCCAGGGTCCTGGAATCGAGCCCCGCATCGGACTCCCTGTTCCCCAGGAAGTCTGCTTCACCCTCTCCCACTCCCCCTGCTTGTGTTCCCTCTCTCACTGTGTCTCTCTCTGTCAAATAAATAAATAAAATCTTAAAAAAAAAGAATCAAAATACTGAAGTTTATAGGAAAGTTGTTTAGACTCTCTAAGACAATTGGTTTAAAGTTAGAATTGGATTAAAGAGAAAGTAATAGTTTTCAGGGAGGTTTTGAGGGGGATTCAATGAAAAATGTATTCTATGGTGTCCATTATAGTGGCTAACTCAGTTGTCACTCTACCTACATCTGCTTGGCACTCAACATAGCTATGTAGATTGACTCAACAACTTTCAACTACAAGTACCTACAACTCTGCCTGGAAGATTCCTATGACCACCAGAGTCTTAGGAGAGGCTCTCAGTAATTAGCTACAAAGGGTGATGCTACTTAGCCTCTATACTTGGCCACTCCCGTGTTAACACAATGGATCCATGAATGGAAAAGTCATGTTAGAAGGGATTAAGACTATGCATGGGCCAACTGCATGGGCTACCTCTTACCAAGGCTGATTTAGCTACTACTGCTATTAAATGTGTGACCTGTCAGTAGCAGCAGAGACTGACGCGAAGTCTTGGTAAGGTACCATTCCTTGAGGAGTCAAGCCAGCCCCTGGGTGGCACGTCACTTTTATTGAAATTCTCCACCTAACTGGGGAGGAAGGCAGCAATTCATATTTAGTGAGATTTATCATCTCCCATGTATGAGTTTACCACCCCTATTCACAGTCTCTCAGGCAGCATTACTATGTAAGGGCTCACAGAGTGTTTAATTTATCATTACGGGATCCCATGTAACATTGCCTTGACTGAGGGGCCCACTTTACAGTGAAGGATGTGCCACAGTGTGCAAGAATCTCTTGGTTCTTTGAGTATATGGCATCATCCAGCAACAACTGGCATGACAGGAAGTTGAATGGCTTCTTAGAGGTGCAACTATAAGTACCAGATTGGGAAGAATGACACTGTAGCTGGGATACTGTTTATCAATATACGATATATATTTTGAACTAGTAACAGTTATGCAGTACCATGATCCTAATAGCCAGAATAGTTGGATCTAATGACCAAGGACTGGAAATACAAGTGGCCTCTTTGAATTAATGTGGGTTCCTCCAGATACTGAAACTGAGGCAAGGATCCCAAAGTTAGTAATTTATTGGAGAGGTAAAAGGCTCACTAGTAAGCCTGTAAGAAAATGAGAAGGAAGGAGCCAAAAAAATGCTCCTCTATTATAAGGTTTTTACTATGAACCTTAGACTTACATCTTGTAGAGTAACTATGAGCTCACTTAAACCTATGGTTCAGAGTTATACCATCAGGAAGCAAGAGATCTTGAATTTCCATAGATAATTCCAGTCAGTAACTCATTGACAAATGCTCCTGGGGTCTTTAATTAATACTCTGGCATCCAGGGAAAGAAACAAAGATGCTGACACCTGGAAGTCAGGCTAAGTATTCAGGGTGACTATAGGTCAGACATAAATCGCACCATCATACCCTCACTCCCAGTTGTCCACTGAGGGAACTTATGGTTCCTATTTGTTCAACTTAAAGATCTGCCAGATTAAAGATTCTGGTTTCTAGTAAGGGAAACCTCTGTCAGATGATAACAATAAGGTTTCCACTTAGCCTAATGCCATGGCCATCTGGTCATTCATGTTGTTTTTGCCAAGAGATCTTGAGTTAAAAAGGGAATTATTATACTGGCACTGGTAATTGATCCTGTTTTTCAGAAGTGGAATAGCCTCTATATAGTGGAGGTAAGGAAGAGTATGTCTAGAACTCAGGGAAGTCACTAGGTGACTCTTGGTCTTGGTGCTTCCATGCCTGGCAATAACCATGAACAGACAATGTTAGAGCAATTACCACTTGACAAGGACATGGTAACCAGGTGCTGAGACCCCTCAGTGATTTCCCTATGAGGTAAGGAACCGAGGCCAACAGTGATGCCTGAGACTGACTGGGATCTAGAATGGCTGGCAGAGGAGTCAAGGAATATGATTATGGCCTTGGACCCAGCTGAAGGAATAAGGAGCGTCCTTGGTTATATCTTGGTTTTATGGTTGCTCTTGTTTTATAGATAGATGATAGAGAAATACAAGAAACTATGGTGTAAGTACTAAACTGTGTGCTATAGATATGTATTGATATAGGCTACAAAAGGAAAATGTTAATGTGGTTGGAATAATCCAAGTTTTATATTATTAATATAGGAAATATTATCCAGATAAAGTTTGAAATAGAACCATTAACATATTAGCTGTTATACTAATTGGGTAGTATCAAACCTTTACATATGTATATTTAACAAATATAATTATGCATGATCTGCTACATGAAAAAGCGGGAGAGATTTCCACTGGGTGAGTAAGTAAAGAGATTATTCTAAGCTGGAAAAAAACCCAAAAATCATTATTTTTCTTCTCATATATTCTCCCACTATCTTACTGTTAATAATCTTCATGTTTTATAAAATATCCTAACTTCAAATTTTCATCTCTGGAATTATTATAGAATTCTTAGAAGTCAAGCATAATATATGTTGACCCTTTCATAATACATCAGTGCTTAAGACATATTCTTTTATGAAATGGGTCACTTTAAAAGATTTTGCAGCTTTAAAGACTCCCTTCTTATGAATTCTTCATACCTGATTTACTTGCTAATTTCCTCCCACCATAGGGGAACCAATATTCATTTATATAGAACTTGACACAGCCATCTGGCAAAATAACTAAATCAAGAATCACCTCTGGAAATACTTTTGACAAGAATTATTTCCTAGAATGTTGTTCTAATGTTATTCAATTGGCCCCCATACATTTGGTATGTGGCATTGTGATACTAAATTCCAAAACATTGGTGACACACTCTCTCTCACCTTCTGTCTAATATAAGATAAAGGATAGCTTAAAAAAATTTACATTAAGATTTAATGTCCAATTTATAATTTCACATAGTCAAGGATGATAAAGGGCAAATAAATGAGATCCATAAAACTCAGTTTGGTTACCTCATCTCGGGTTTGTGATATATTTTTCCTTAGGTTTTTTTTAAAGCTGCCTCATAATTTTTGAAAATAGGTGTGGCATAAATTATACATATCTTAATATTTAATATGTACAAGACTTTATGATAGAGTGATTTCAATAAATCAGACGTCAGCCAGCTAGCATATGCTGAGGATTTACTGGGTATGAAATCCCTTATCATGGGATGTGGATAGATGGAAGAGAAGAAATTAATTCCTTCAAGAAACTAGACATGCAAAGATAAAATCTACTGTCTTTGCCTTCAAGGAGCACACAGTCTAGTAAGAATGGCAGTTAACTAAACAATACCTATAAGAAAAGCTGTAAGAGGAAATATGTACAAAATGCTATGGTGACCCAGAGTACAGTTATGGCTCCATCTGAGCAGGTCAGGGAAGATAGTTTGAGAAGAGATGAAACTGTAATGAGTCTTCTAGGACTACAAATTGGCCAGGAAAAGATATGGAAGAATGATATTCAGTGTTGAGGACTTGTAGGGCAAAGACTTGAATTTGCAAGAAAGAATGCATATTTTGATCGTGAGACATTCTCTGATAGGACTGGAACATGTGTGCCTATGAGGGGGTTAGTGGAAATGAGTTTGAGCAGGCAGGCAGTAGTGTGATTTTATGGCAAGTTTCCTTCATTATCTTTAAAAAAATTATGTGGTACTTTGATTCTTTTTTTTTTAAGATTTTATTTATTTATCAGAGAGAGAGACACAGCAAGAGAGGGAACGCAAGCAGGGGGAGTGGGAGAGGGAGAAGCAGGCTTCCACTGAGCAAGGAGCCTGATGCGGGGCTCGATCCCAGGACCTTGGGATCATGACCTGAGCCGAAGGCATACGCCCAACAACTGAGCCACCCAGGCACCCCAGTATTTTGATTCTTTTATCTAAAATTACCATTTTGTTTTCATATAAAACTGGCTTTCCATGCGAATAGTTGATTCAGATAGGAGATTCCAGAAGACTTACCAAGTTCCTTTTCTTGTTTCAGGAATATCCATCATAGTTCCATATGCTTCTGAGAATCTGAGAAGCAGAAAAATATAAGAGGTTCAAAATAAATGAGAATACCTAAGAGTTATTTGAGTTACACAAATTAAGCATGCTATAATTATCGGTTAGTACTAGAAAATTTACTACTGAATCTTTCTGGCTACATCTATAGACTTTGGAGAATTCCCTTTAGCTGAGTATCATGTAAACTCGGCTTCCACTCTTGATTCTTGGGCATTGCTTCAGTAATTCCAAATTAGTTTTGGCCATGTACTTAAATCAACTTACATCATGGAGAAGTATTTATATTCCAAGGGAATGTATATATTATGCCAAAAGAATAAAATTTCTGAAATGATGTTGGTCACAGTATAATGCAATTCATATTCTTTCCATTATCAAAATACCAAGTGTATTGCTAACAGAAAAAGGATAACAGTACATTTGGTCTTCAGAATAAAGGCAGGAGCTGAACAATTTTTGTTGTTGAGCAACGAATAATAGGCTTTTAAGAACATTTACTTTACTGAAAAAATAGAAAAGTTTATTCAAATCCATTTTCAATGAAAAACTAAAAGGTTTGTGAAAATGCATAAGGCTAGGAATTCAGGTATCCAGCTCTTTTCTTCAATAAGCTAGTATCATACAATTGGATTTTGTGACTGAAGTAATCAGTCTTTTGTATTTCCTCAGCCCATTCAAAGTGTTGACCTAATGGTACTTTATACCTCTTGAAACAGGAAAAAAAAATATTCTCAAAGCTTATTTTCAAATAAATATGAACATTTTTAATGTAAATTTGTGGAAATGATGACATATATAAGACGTATAGCTCTTCAGATGAAATTTTATATTTAAATAATTTCCTCATAGGAAAAGATATATTAGATGATAATTAAATTATTAAGATTTTTTAAATGACATTAAAGAAAGTTTTTGACATTTTGTACTGTGAGAATAAAAATGCATTGTGGTATTAAATTCCAGAAACATTGGTGCCCAAAAGGCCATTCTTAGAAGCATTAAAAGACCGAGAAGATACTCTCTGAGGGGCTCTGATTCTTCTGAGGTCACTTTCAAATCCAGATGTTGATGGAATCCACTGTAAAGTCTGTCCAACCAATAGAAGTCAGGACAATAATATTATGTCAGAAAATTTTTTTATAACAGCATAAAATTTAGAGTCATTCATGCCTTAAAATTTGAATCATAAATTGGTGTTACGTAAGACTACAAGAATTAATTAAATAGCTGTTTTCTTTGTCATACTGGCACTTATTAATCTTTTGATTTTCAACTTACTCAATTAAACTTACTGTTTAATTATCAAACTAGTAACTGGTTCAGACACCTAATTTCAATGTACATGGAGGAGAAATTAGTGATTTAATACACTCACATTTTGTACTACTTACAAAAAATGCAGTGTTCGCCTTGATCTTTATGGTTCAAGCTGTGATGATCCATGTAGCATAATATCACCCATGAAAATGCAGGGACTAGAATTTATACTCTTCAAGGAAAATAAGCTGTTTTTTTTTCTTTAAATTTTTTATTGTGATGTTAATCACCATACATCACATCATTAGTTCTTGATGTAATGTTCCATGATTCATTGTTTGTGCATAACACCCAGTGCTCCACTCAGACTGTGCCCTCTTTAATACCCATCACCAGGCTAACCCATCCCCCCACCCCCTCCCCTCTAGAACCCTCAATTTTTTTTTCAGAGTCCATTGTCTCTCATGGTTTGTCTCCCCTTCGATTTACTCCCCTTCATTCTTCCCCTCCTGCTATCTTCTTCTTTTTTCTTTCTTAACATATATTGCATTATTCAGAGGTACAGATCTGTGGTTCATCAGTCTTGCACAATTCACAGAGCTCACCATAGCACATACCCTCCCCAATGTCTATCACCCAGCCACCCCATCCCTCCCAGCCCCCACCACTCCAGCAACCCTCAGTTTGTTTCCTGAGATTAAGAATTCCTCATATCAGTGAGGCTGGTTTTTATTTACTTTACTGTGTACTAAAAAACTGGAGCTAGGAAGGGAGACTGAGCCCAATTCTCATTTTGTAGCTAAGCACGTCAGTGTGAATCTTTCTAGAGTCACTCAGTTAGTCACAGCAAACTTCCTGATGACCTTGCTGTTGGCCAGACACTTTGCTCAGCGCAATACAAAGTCAAATTAGCCAAGAAGCTTACTCTGTAATCAGAGCTTACTTCAGCTCCTCAGCCCTGTTTCTTAATCTGTTATATGGGCTATTTTTTTACCCCTTCCCTAGTAATAAGGTTGTTAGCAATCTTGACTATATTAAAAGTGGTTAAATTAGATGTATCCACATATGGGAGCACACATTTGTATAAACGTGAACACACACATTCAACATATAACTTCTTCCTCCCACTTTTTTGAATTCTACAGAATGATTTTATCTGTGTCCTTAACTAAATAACATTTTCCATGTGTGATTGGAAAGAAAAAAATTGATTTATTCATAGTATCACAAAATTTAACTTCAAATGCAGAGGAGGTAGATTCACAGTGGTTACGTAGTCACCTTGGCTATGTCTTGCTTAGAGGTAGGTAAACATGTTTGATGTATGAAGTCAGGAATGTGGGGGTTTTTTTTCCCCTGAGAGGCACATGCTACTGCATTGGAACTGGGCCCCTACCTCCTCTAATAAAAAAGGCAGATCCTTAATTCTTTGTCAATTCACAGTACCCACGTTTGTCCAACACTGACCTAGTTGTCAGTTGGGACTTTAGAAGTGGATTTATGGTTAAAAGTGTATGGGAAACTGAAAAGAAACAGAGTAAATCATTATGACCCTTGTGAATAAAATAATTCATACCTACAAACAAGAGTCAAAACTATCACTGTTTGGGGCACATTGACACATTGACAGCTGTTTGAGTCATCCTGTTGGCTAATAATAGTTCGTCAGAGCCTTCCAAGTGTAACCCGAATAAGAGAAGAATGAACATGTGAGCACTTATGAGGACAGTATGCTGAAACTTTCACTTCTGAGATATTTTCTATAGTCCAGGTCACCACCAATATCCAACAAAATAGATCCATATGTATATCATGGTTTCTTTTTCCCTTTTTTCTCACAATAGTAATACAAAACTTTAATGTACAGCATGGTTACTATAGTTAATACTGTATTGTATACTTGAAATTTGCTAACAGAAATCTCAAGTGTTCTTGTCGCACATACCAAAAATTGGTAACCATGTGAGGGGAATGGATGTGTCAATCAGCTTGATTGTGTTCATCATTTCATGTGTGTGTGTATATATGTATCAAATAATCACATTGTACACCTTAAATATATACATCTTTTACTTATCAATTATACTTCAATAAAGCTGAAAAAATAAAAATAAAACTAATAGAAGAAAAAAACTGTAAAATGTAGCATAAACACTACAGGAATGTCTGGTATTAAATGTAACCTAGGGGATGATAGTTCTCCCTACTCTTACTCCCCACTGTGACTCTGATTTTTCTTTCTTCAGAATTCTTTGAAGACTACTGCTTCTAAAAACTTTATCATTTTTACCAATTTGCAGGATCATCATCTTACTTTCTCTGTGGGTGTTATTCCATCAATGGGTGTGGTGACCCCACTAGTTATTCTCTAAATATCATTCAAAACGTATGTATCTCAAATCTATCTTTGTAGTCTGGCCCCATCCTGAGCATAGGATCCAGACTTTCAACTTCATCATGCCACAATGATATCTAAGCAGCTTCTTCAAATTGTGTCCAGAAATAAACTCGCTATCTTTACCTCATCGCTCAAGGTCTTTCTTTTGTTGTTGTTTTAACTCACTTAATGACATAAGTGGGATGTAAGTGACCCATAGCAGTATTTACAGGAACACTCCAACATCTATGAATTCAATCCTGAAATATTAGACTCTTTAATTTCTAATTGTTCCTGGTCTACACATCATCTTTCCTAATTTTGGTTAAATTATTTGCCTGAAATACAATTTAGATCATATATTACTACTAGACTCTACTATCCTGGAACACTGGGTTAGGTTCCTCAGTATATCCAGGTACATAGCTAAAAATTGGTCAGTGCTATTTCAACAGATTAATCTTTCTACCTTCCTCAGAAATTTTTAGTGTTAAGGAAAAGGTCAAATCTTGATACTTCAGATTCTATCCCAAAAGAAGGAAAGAAAGGGAATTTAAAATTAACATTGTGGATCTCTTTCCTTGACTACTGAGTATAAAATGACCGATTAATAAAACCACAAATGATTTCATTAGAATAAGTAAAAAAGGAATTGAAAGAACAGGTATTAAAGGAAGATTTCCCCTTTACTCTCAGAAAATCATCTTTTGTATATCTTTCTGGGGAAAGTCAAACTCATTATAAAATTATCCCATAGGAATGGTTTGTTATTACTAGACATTGAAGATATTGCCCCAGATGAGTCAATGAATGAATATCTTCTGATTTCAATTTTGAATAGACTTCACACTCATAACATACTCAGCACTTTTATAAATGTGCTATTTATGAAAGATGTATTTATAGGCAATGTAAGAGAATTTATCTTCTCTTTATTTTAATTAAGGAAGCCAAGTAGAGATTAATTAAATCTGATTTACCTGACACGTTACTTGCCACATCTTGAACAAGGCACATAAACAAAATGTGGTCTTGAGAAAGGACCAAATTGCCACTTTCTAAAATAAAGGAATAGAGTAAAGTGTGGTAATAGTCAAGCCCTTTAACACTTTAATGACAAAACTGATCTTGTCCTTTAAAGACAATTCATTAGAGTTTGGAACTGTTGTCACATTCGATCTGGTCAGTGCTTCTGTTCACTCTTCCATAAGAAAACATCTGCTACTGCCAATGGCCAGTTTCAGATATTTCTTGCCCATTTCTCTTTCCTAACATGCCATTAGCCACTTCAGAGATGGCTCTCTCTTCTCCTCAAAAATAGCCTCTCCTCTTGTTACCAGGTTAATATGTGCCCGGTATTTATAGGGAGAGTTGTTCTAGAAATACCAAGTATGATGGATGGAAATAGACCAGGATTCAAGGGCTAATGGAAAATCTACTAGGAATCCTCCCTCCCTGGAGGAATCTAGTATTATGGTAATACAATATAATGAAATAAGCTTGTTTTCTTAAACATCTAATATAGTACCTGATCTGTGAATGGGCTCAAATGTATTGAGTGAAAACCTAGTGGTGAGGGGCGCCTGGGTGGCTCAGTCATTAAGTGTCTGCCTTCGGCTCAGGTCCTGATCCCAGGGTCCTGGGATCGAGCCCCGCATCGGGCTCCTTGCTCTGCAGGGAAGTCTGCTTCTCCCTCTCCAGCTCCCCCTGCTTGTGTTCCCTCTCTCGCTATGTCTCTCTCTGTCAAATAAATAAATAAAAATCTTAAAAAAAAAAAAAAAACCTAGTGGTGAAATCTCTACTGTCAACCAGTGGTCTCAAGGGTATACTCCAAACCTTAGAGAAGCACACTGAGGGAATAACCTTACTGGAAGGGGAGCAGGACTCCTTGATAGCTTGTTAGTTCATGCTTTGAGGGAGCTTTCAGCACTTCTTGAACATCGACTTAATGGTGAAGTCAGGTGGGTCGAGCTAGCCGGCAAGGAAGCAACAAAAATCTGAAAACTTTGGGGGTAGGGAAGATATTTCTCCCCCCCTCTCCTAATGCTCATTAGTGTTTCATTCCTGACCTTTCTCCAGCCCCACGCTCCCTCTGCCCTACGAGAGTGAAATCCCCAACCTGACTGATGAGTGCAAGAAGCTCAGCCTGCATAACTCAGCCCTTTTGGGTTTCTTCCCCTGGGAGTGAGCAATCAAGGAGCACACACTCTCTCCTGCTCCTTCAGGGTAGAGCAATCTGACTAATTTAAGGGATCACCTTTGGGAAACTCACTTGCTCAAATATATAAATAATATTCTCCTATGCAAACTTTATCAATAAAAAAGAAAATATTTTCCACCATGTGTCTTATTTCTCAGTTAGTTCAGAACGGTGGCAGGTAAAATAAGCACTATATTTTGGCGTTTCCCAAATTCAAGTTTCTTAACACCTTAAAAATTCTCCCTAGTACTAACAATAAAACATACATTGGGCATTAAACGAACTAATGCAAGTGAAGTGCTTAGTACAGGCATACCACGTTTCACTGGGCTTCACAGATATTGCATATTTTACAAATTGAAGGTCTGTGACAGCCTTGCATCAAGCAAGTCTATCGATGCCATTCTACCAACAGCTTTTGCTCACATAGTCACTGTGTCACATGTTGGTAATTCTCAAAATATTTTGAACTTTTTCACTATGATTATATTTGCTATGGTGATCTGTGATCTTGCCAAAAATTCAGATGATGGTTAGCACTTTTTTAGCAATAAACTATTCTTCAATTAATGTACGTACATTTTATATTATATATATATGTGTGTGTGTGTGTGTGTGTGTGTGTGTGTGTGTGTGTGTATGCTGTTACTGTTACTCCTCCTCCTCTAGCCACTACTACTACTACTATAGATGGCTGTACTGCTCCTACTAGTACTATTACTACTACTACTACAGCTATGCTGTTACTGTTACTCCTCCTCCTCTAGCTACTACTACTACCACTATAGCTATGCAGCGGCTGCTGTTACTTCTCCTCCTCCTGTTGCTGCTACTACTACGTTCAGTATTACTGCATATCGCATTGGCAATAGAAGAAATGAGAAAACAGTCTAAGAAATCTATTATCAAAAACTGTCAACTATTTTCTTTCAGTAGATTTTCACAGAGAGCTCGCAGTTTTAAACCGTCGTGGCTTTACAACTTTCATGAACTTGTTTTGAACACTGAAAACTGCTAATGATTCTGAAGATGGAATTATCTTCCATTGCTATTACCTTGCTCTGCAACCTTTAGCAAATAACTTTGCTGAGTCTATATAGACTGGAAGGGATTAACAGTTCCCCTTATGAATAATGATCTCCTACTGGAATACTGGAATACTGGATTTGGAAACAGCTGGTAGTAGTAGCCTCTGAGGCTGAATATCCTAATATAGTTTTTGAACACTTCCAAATGCTTCTCAAACCAAGGATGGTACAGCAAAAGCCTGTGTCCTAAGTGAGGCCATGTGGCACCTCTCTCTTCCATTCACTAGGATAATCCTCCCTTGTTGAGCTTAGTAGAAGCCAAAGTTATAAAAGTTGTAAAACTGCTCCTGAGAGCAACAACACCAGGACTATAAATTTGTTTTCCATAATGAAAAAAGTCTTCTTTCTGCATGAGTCACAACATTTAAAGATCCTCCTGCCAGGAAATACAATAAATCTTTCTATGTTTGGAATGCAGAAGGTCACAGGCTTTCATGTTCAAAATCTCCTTGAAGAAGAGGATGATGAGCAACAAGCCTGGCTTATTTTTCTCACCATTTTCTGCAGACACAGAAAGGAAGTCTGTGCTCCCCAGTGCCAGTTCCTAGGGGTCCTCTTCTGACACAGTGGTCCTTTGGTAAAAACAGAATTCTGAAAATACTTGCTTGCTTCTAGCTCCATCTCCGTGCTCTGACACCACATGCAGATGGTACAAATAATTCTGGAATGACTTTTTAAAAAGGCTCTGACAAGGCTTTTACCTACACGTGTAATCCTGAGAATCGCATCTGTACCCCTGCTTCCCAAATAGACCCAGTTTTTACCCATCCCTGTCCATCAACTAGGCTGCTTTTTTGTTTTGTTTTGTTTTAGAATTTAAAACATAAGACTGTTTTGTTCCTTGTTCTCAAATAATTTGTTTGTTGGAAGGGCTCATTTGTCACAACCCAGAGCTACAATGTAAATTGTGTCTAGAGTTAAGAAAGCTAATTAGTTGGTCCAAAGCCCTGGATAATACAAATTGAGAGAGCATGAACTATTAATGTGGAAGACGTTAATACAAAGAAGATGAGAACCGATTCCATCTTTGGAAAAGAATCAATGTGGACATTTGAATTCACCCCAGAGGAGTGTATCAATGTTAAAATTCTGTTATGTTTTTATGAAAAATGCCGAGGAATGAGCCTTCGTTAACTTACAGAATAAATTAGCTAAAAGTTTTAAATTGGGCCTTCTTAATTTGTTTTACAGTGGACCACTGTGGGCTACAAAAGGGTCTCATTCTATAGAAATCCCTTTTAGTTATCTTCAAATCTGAAAGCTGGGCATCTGTCTAGCTGATATTCATACCGTCTGTATTGTAGGTTCTCTGCTCAATCTTTTGCCTCATGGCTTTTCTTACCTTCCACAAGTTTCTTATATTTCTAGTTGTTTTGAATACCCTATGCCCCACCCCATAACCCATCAATAAACCAATAGGTCATGCCCTAGTTCATTTTAAAATACAAGACACTCTTTGAATGGAAAGTGAGTTCTGGCAATGAAACTTGTACAGTTCCTTCACATCATTTTGTATGTCTGGTCATCTTAAACTTCAGCTACTTAAAGCCAATGAATGACAAGCATAGTCAAGAGATTTTTCTGACCTCTCCCAAGGTGATGCCATCATTTTCCAAAAATGAAAAAGAAGAAGAAGAAGAAGAAGAAGAAGAAGAAGAAGAAGAAGAAGAA